>NC_056729.1:588600430-588900430 GCF_019279795.1 Protopterus annectens | reverse complement strand
TCTGAGCTGTATGAAATTCATTACCCATTCATCTATACTGTTTGTCATTTACATGTCTTTAAGGCTTTTGTAGTCCAACTGATTCCACTGTTGTACTAAATTTTACTACCCTGTTTGTATTGTGCCATATAAATGAGTATCCTTGCTTGCCTGATGGTGCTACTGCAGAAAAGTTGTGCACAATCAGCAGTGGCAGAACCATATGGCAGAGATTTTACTCCATGAGGTACTTTTGGTTGAAGTATGTGTGCTATATGTTCAGTTTCTATGTAAGTGTTATTTTTTATAGAAATACTCATCATCATCTTCTTTCGGCTGTTCCTGTTAGGGGTCGCCACAGCAGATCATCTGTTTCCATTTCTTCCTGTCCTCTGCATCTTGCTCTGTCACACCAACCACCTGCATGTTCTCTCTCACCACATCCAAAAACCTTATCTTAGGCCATCCTCTTTTCCTGTTACCTGGTAGCTTCCTCCTTACCATCTTTTTCCCAATATACTCAGCATCCCTCCTCAGCACATGTCCAAACCAATGTAATCTTGCCTCTCTGGCTTTGTCTCCAAACCTTCCAACCTGGGCTGACCCTCTAATGTACTTATTCCTAATCCTGTCCACCCTTGTCAAACCCAATGCAAATCTTAACATCTTTAACTCTGCCATATCCAGCTCTAACTCCTGCCTTTTTGTCAATGCCACTGTCTCCAACCCATATAACATAGTTGGTCTCACTACCCTCTTGTAGACTTTCCCTTTCACTCTTACTGGTACTTGTCTGTCACAAATCACTCCAGACACTCTTCTCCACCCATTCCATCCTGCCTGTACTCTCTTCTTCACCTCTCTTCCACACTCACCATTACTCTGAACTATTGATCCCAAGTATTTAAACTTATACACCTTTGCCACCTCTACTCTTTGCATCCTCAGTATTCCTGTATACTCTCTCTCATTCACACACGTATATTCTGTCTTAGTCCTGCCGACCTTCATTCCTCTTCTCTCTAGAGCATATCTCCATCTCTCCAGGGTCTTCTCCACCTGTTCCCTACTCTCACTACAAATCACAATGTCATCTGCAAACATCATAGTCCATGGGGACTCCTGTCTGATCTTGTCTGTCAACCTGTCCATCACCATTGCAAATAAGAAAGGGCTCAGAGCTGATCCTTGATGTAATCCCATCTCCACCTTAAACACATCCATCACTCCCACTGCAGATCTCACCGCTGTCACACTACCCTCGTACAAATCCTGTACCACTCTTACATACTTCTCTGACACTCCTGACTTCCTCATATAATACCACAACTCCTCTCTCGGCACCCTGTCATATGCTTTCTCTAAGTCTACAGAAACACAATGCAACTCCTTCTGACCTTCTCTGTACTTCTACACCAACACTCTCAGAGCAAACATTGCATCTGTAGCACTCTTTCCCAGCATGAAACCATACTGCTGATCACTAATCATCATGTCCCTTCTTAACCTAGCTTCCACTACTCTTTCCCATAACTTCATGCTGTGACTGATCAATTTAATACCTCTGTAGTTACTACAGCTCTACACATCACCCTTATTCTGAAAAATCGGTACCAAAACACTTTTTCTCCATTCCTCAGGCATCCTCTCACTTTCCAAGATTTCATTAAACAATCTGGTTAGAAACTCCACTGCCATTTCAACTAAACACCTCCATGCTTCCACAGGTATGTCATCTGGAACAACAGCCTTTCCATTCTTCATCCTTTTCATAGCTATCCTTACTTCCTCCTTGCTAATCCATTGCACTTCATAATTCACTATCCCCACATCATCCAACCTTCTCTCCCTCTCATTCTCTTCATTCATCAACTCTTCAAAGTACTCTTTCCATCTGCTCAACACACTCTCCTCACTTGTGGGTATGTTTCCCTCATTATTCTTTATCACCTTTACCTGCTGCACATCCTTCATAGCTCAGTCCCTCTGTCTAGCCAATTGGTACACGTCCTTTTCTCCCTCCTTAGTGTCCAACCTTTCATACAACTCTTCATATGCCTTATCTTTAGTCTTCACCACCTCTCTCTTTGCCATGCACCTCATCTCCTTATACTCCTGTCTACTTTCTTCATCTCTCTGACAATCCCACTTCTTCTTTACCAACCTCTTTCTCTGTATACTCTCCTGTACTTCCTCATTCCATCACCATGTCTCCTTGTCATGTTTCCTCTGTCCAGATGTCATATCAAGCACCTTTCTAGCCGTCTCCCTTACTAGCTCTGCTGTAGTTACCCAGCTATTTGGTAACTCTTCACTGCCACCCAGTGTCTGTCTTAGCTCTTCCCTGAACTCCACCTCACAATTACCCTTTTTAAATTTCCACCATTTGATCCTTGGTGCTGCCCTTACACTCCTCCTCCTCTTCTTGATGACCAATGTCATCCTACAGACCACCATCCTATGCTGCCTAACTACACTTTCCCCATTCACCACTTTACAGTCTCCAGTCTCCTTCAAACTGGCCCTCCTACATAAGATATAATCCAACTGTGTGCATCTTCCTCCACTCTTGTATGTCATCCTGTGCTCCTCCCTATTGTTAAAATATGTATTCACCACAGCCATGTCCATCCTTTTTGCAAAATCCACTACCATCTGACCTTCTGCATTCCTTTGTTTAACACCATACCTACCCATCACTTCCTCATCTCCTCTGTTCCCTTCACCAACATGCCCATTGAAATCTGCTCCAATCACCACTCTCTCACCCTTGGGTACAGTCATCACCACTTCATCCAACTCACTCCAAAATTTTTCTTTCTCATCCATTGCACATCCAACTTGTGGAGCATATGCACTAACAACATTCATCATTACACCATCAATATCTAGCTTCATAAAAATCTCTCTATCCTACACTCTTTTCACCTCCAAAACACTCTTAGCATACTGTTCCTTCAGGATAACTCCTATGCCATTTCTCCTCCCATCCACACCATGATAAAACAATTTGAACCCACCTTCAATACACCTAGCCTTACTCCCCTTCCATCTGGTCTCTTGCACACACAATATTCCAACCTTCCTTCTGTCCATCATATCGGCTAGCTCTCTCCCTATACCAGTCATACTGCCAACATTCAAAGTTCCGACCCTCACTACCATAGTCCTAGCCTTTCTACTCTCTTTCTGCCTTTGGCCATGCCTTCCCCCTCTTCTCCTCCTTAGGCCAACAGTAGCCCAATTTCTGCCAGTACCATGTTGGCTAACAGTACTGGTGGCGGTCGATGTTAACCCAGGCCTCGGCCGATCCAGTATGTAAATATTTACTGCTGTCCGCATTAATGATTTGGTGAAGTTTTACGCCGGATGCCCTTCCTGATGCAACCCTCCCCATTTATCTGGGCTTTGTACCGGCACAAAGAAATGCACTGGCTTGTGCATCCCCAGTGGCTGTTTTTTTTTTTATAGAAATACTAATTTTGTATATATATATATGGATAATTTGAATTTTAGGGTTAATATGTGCAATGGATGCTTCCACTGTTCCAACATTAGCTTAGATAACTTTTGTTAACATCTGGACACCTTGTAGCAGCATATCTTGTGAGACCATTAGTATGTAGTTTCACTCTCTATGACATGCAGTAGAACCAGTATTCATGCTGAGCTGCTCACTTACACGAGTCTAGATCACCACATGCAAGCAAGCATGGTGTACAGTAACATGTCTCCTGTCCCCCCTGGTACTCCTTTGTCTTTGAATTACATAAGCCTTTTTCATGCTTTTTCCTACTGATTATATACTATGTCTATGACTTCCACCCAGCACTGTTAGCCAGGGACTCTGAAACTTGCATGTTGTAGGAGGAGGTGACCGAAATCTGCAGTCAATACCAGTGAGTGAGGCACTGCCTGTGATGTGATGGTGGCCATGTTGTTTGCTGCTGTAAATGTAATTTAAGATAATTATTTTTACTTAGAAATATCGTTACTCATCTTCAGCATGCTTTGTAAATGCAAGTATCTAAAGTCTTTTTCTTACATTCACTGGATTGTTTTGCACATGGTCTTCTGGTAGCAAGTAGGAAACAGTAGTTTGTTTTCCTGCATAGGAAAATGCAGTATGTGTTATATTAAAGAGAGGTAGGAAGCACATATAACAGGCAATGCTGGTCCTTTCAGTGAGCCAGAACTGATGGCTTGTAATTACTTTGATGCTTACTTGTCCGGTACCTGACTGATTGTGGAAAACTTATTTAAAGCCCCTTAAAATGGTCTTTTTATCTCTCAGAGTATCAGACTATGTTTACTGATGATTATTGTGGGATCCTATTTGCAAGATGTCTGCTAATGAAGTAAAAAAAAATGTATGTGACATCATTTCTCCTAGCTGAAGGTAGGGATGCTGAATGCAATGAGTAATGGGTTGTAAAGAGTCACACAGTACTATAGGTTTCAGTATAAATAGTGATATGTTCTCTATTTTGTTATAGTCCATCAAGCCTTTGATTTCAGCAGGTTATGTTCATAGAGATACCTGAAAACTACTTCAAAAGTATCTAAACTGCAATTGTAACATTCTGGATAGTAGGTGAAATTCATAGTCAGCATGCTTACTGTGCAAGAATCTACAGTCGGCTTTGTGTAGTACACAAAGGTATTCAGATTCATAAAAGCCTTACTGTTCCGTAGTGCAGCATTGCTCTACTGAGCACCAAGGCTTTTTGGAGTCGCATGTAAATGTGGTAATCTATGGACATGACCAATAGAAATTAGGTCCTTCTACATCTATGGGAACTGTTCTGCAAGGATTTTTGTGTCATATATAGATTCATACACATCTGAACTATGAGTAGTGACAAAAAATGTAAGTGCACGCAACTATTACCTGCACTGTATCCATTGTACCCACGCCATCCAATGGGAGAATCTGAGCAGGCCAAACATTCTTACCTTTCTTATATTGCCTAGTCAGGTGAGTAGTGCAGTACAGAGTGTGTGTGTGTCTGTGTATACAAACACACAAACAGACACACACACACATATATATATATATATATATATATATATATATATATATATATATATTTTTTTTTTTTTTAATTTGTATCATTTCAAGGAAGGGAGGTTTGACTGAGCCACACATGGTTGTAAAATGACCAAAAGTCAATTTGACTGAAAAGCTACTTAAATAAAAAGTCATTTCTTTGAAAACTGTAGACGTCTATATATATGGTACTTATGGTGCTGTTTTTAATCGTGTGAGTTATTAGGGACATAGTTTAGAAGATTTTGTGTAGATTGGCAATACCTGCCATCATAATGTATCTGTACCACCAGATTTGTAGATGTTTGTGCTTATCCACCAGCACTGATTTACTGTGTATAGTGTTGTTTTATTTTCTCCACTGGTATTCAACCATGGAGTTAGCATATATAATTAAAGGAGTGTGAGGGTAGAGCACCCCACTTGGGGTGGGAGTACAGTGGAGCTTCCCTACTGCAAAAAAAAAAAAAAAAACAAACACAAAAAACAACAACATTTTATGGTATGTGTGACAATGTGAGATATTGCCATTTCTGCCAGGAGAAGTAGGGCAGTGGATGTATAACATATGCCAGCATAGCTAGTGGGAGTTTTGTAAAGAATTATATGTCATTTGTATATCAAGCTGATTTGTACAAGTGCTTGTGCTCAAAATGGATTTGTAAAGTTGCTTATGTTAAAAATGTACCAACAGTGGGTCCTGCTGGACAGAAGAAGAAATACACTTGTATGTCAGACTGTATTGTAACTTTTGGAATGAATATATTGTAATAGATTATACTGGAAGAGAGAAGGTTAATCTCAGTCCAGCTAACTTTGAAAAATAGTTTGAAATTAAATTACTTGTAAGACCATAACAATTGTATCTTATAATTCTGCAATCCAGAGGCAAAATGTCTATGAAAGCAAGGACTAGGAATTCTGCTATATTGTCCTTAGCAGTGAACTAATTGCTATTCTGAAAGGGTGGGAGTGTTGAAATAGTTTTATGACTTCCAGATGCTATAGCACATCTTAGCAAAGCTCTATCTATGTATATAGTAACACATCTGTGAGAGATTCTGGTTCAGATGACCAGATGTATGTGATGCCATTCTGTAATCAAGCACTGAAATGATGTTTTAATACTAGATGAAACAGAAGTCTCGGAGCAGTCTGTTTTTGAAACCTGACAAAGAAGGAAGACCACTCACCCACTTCATCTTGCTTTGCTTTAGTAAATACCAGAGAATAGTAATTCTTTAGATTAGTCAGGAAAACATAATGAGATTAGTTAAGTACTATTTTTTCTGTATTTTTGTGAATCTTTCCATCTGTGTTATTTTTAATATTTCCTGTGATTGAAACTCTGGTGGTTATTGTAAATAGATATTTAGTACTTTCATGTTCTTTTATTATTTATTATTAAATATATTTAAACTTTTCATTGTGGCTGGTCTTTTAGAGAATATTTTAACCATTGAGAGTACTTATATTTTTTGGTGACACTGTGGCCACTCCTAAAAGCCTTGCTGCATTGGTCAAGCAATACAGTAGCTGGCTTTAGAGTGTTCTGGTGGCAGTACCTACCTTATAGTCTGAGCAGAGGTGGGCATAGCTGGTAGATCTGAACCAGCCTTTCCAAAAACAGTGTGTGTGTGTGTGTGTGTGTGTGTGTGTGTGTGTGTGTGTGTGTGTGTGTGTGTGTGAAAATCAAATCTCAAAGAGTGTGTTTGTCAGCTACTTGGAGCAGGGACACAGAGCACTGGTTTCACATAGAGGGTGGTAGAGGATTTGGCTTGGAAGACTCAGCTGAGGATTCAGCTTTACAGCTGTGGCCAGTGTGGGGTCTTATTTGCGGCCTGCTGAGAAGGAGAGAAACCCAGCCCCAGGATGGGAGTGTGTTCCCTGTGTGCTCTTAAGGGAAATTGTACTTGGTGCAGAGAGCTGTAACTGGAAATACTCTGTATATTTATCTTTGTTCCAAGTGAATGTCCCTCACTGGTGAGGATTCAGGCTCCTTGATTACTGGCCAAGAGAAGGGATGTCACATTGGGGGATTTGGTATGATGGTTAAGGTACAGAGTCTGATTCTCACCTTTGAAAGGGAAACTGGCTACCCTACTACTAACCTATGAACCTATGAACATATTGGTGGCAGTGGTGGGATATTAACTGAATTTCTGTAGCCTGTAGGCAGTTGTCACTAAAGGTGAGTGTACTCTCAGCAGCCACAAGGTAAGCATACAGAATTTCATTTTCACAGCAGTTTTATGTATTTTTATTAGTTTAGTTTAGTCAGGAAAAGCAGGCAAATATGTCAGCAGAAGATTATGGCAATCTGACAAAGAATCAGTTTGCCAAGGTGTGTGAAGCCAAAGGACAGGTGCATGCCAACCTGACTAAAGAGGAAATGATTTCAGCCTTAGTTGCAGCTCAGACCAATGACCAGGAGGATAACCAGTCTGGTGATGGAACTTTGCAGCCCTCAGAAACAGGACAGTTTGCCTTTTACTCAGAGCACTTAAAAATCCATCTGGAGTTAAAGAGACTTGAACTAGAGGCCAGACATTTGGAATTAGAATCAGAAGAAAGACTGCAGTATTTGGAGGTTTAAGAAAATGAGAATTAGCATCAACATGAGAGGGAGATACTGACTCTTTGACAGGAACATGGAGGTAATGGGGAAGTGAATAACTAAAGCCACAGAGCAATAAAGGTCAGTAAATTTCTTCCACATTTTACAGAGAGTGATAATTTTGATAGCTTTATTCATATATTTGAAAAAGTATGTAAACAGTGTAATGTTGACCAAGGTCTCTGAGTATGGTTCCTGATCCCTTATTACATGGTAAAGCTGTAATAGCTGTTTCTAAATTGCCTGATATTGATTGTTTAAACTATGATAAAATAAAACATTGTTTACTGGAATGTTTTAAGTTAACTCTCAAACACTCGTCGTTAATGCATTGAAAAAGTATGTGAAACAATTCTAGTAAATGTTGACTGATGTAAAATGATGTTATGTAGAAGATGTTTTATTTAGATTATACATTGTTGTTGTTTTTTTAAACTGAAAAAAAATATACGTTAGTTTTAAATTGTAGACAAGAAATTACGTAAGGGCTATTTTTTATATATACTTATTGGTTTAGATCTGTTAATGACTCTGATGGTACCTGCAGATATGGCGGGTGAAAGCTCTAAGTCCTTTTAAAGTTTGCATGTTTAAATAAATAAACATGCCATTCAGTTTACGGCTCTGTGGTTTAAGCATTTTTTATGTTTTAAGTTGACACCTGAAGCTTACAGAAAAAAATGATGTTAAGTTGTCCATCTCGCCTTCATTCTTGCTGGATGGGTTCGGAGCCGATCCTCGGCTCCGACTCGGCCACTCTAAAAGCTCGAGAGTTGGTTCCACCGGCTTGAGGCTCCCCTTATATCCCACAATGCTAGGCGTAATACCTCAGATCTCGTTTGCCGCTACAGCGATCGAGGTGTGTTACTTCTACCGGCTTCAGGTTAGTTAGTTAAACAATTTAAAAGTCTAATAAACCCCTTTTAAATTAGTTTTTTGTTAATATTTCCCTTAGTTTTAGTGGATTTTTATCCCTTCCTTCTTGTCCTCATCCATCCTTACCACAAAACTTATATATTTATCCCTTAGGCCTTCGGGCCCTTCCATCCCCTCTTAGTAGTGGAGTGTATGTGTTTTTTGTAGGGAATTTTAAAACTATCTAATTTTATTAGTTTAAAGTTATTAGTTTTTTAGTGAATAGTGTAATCAGTGTGTTTGTGTGTGTGTGATTGCACTTATTCCTTAAAATGTCTAAGGATTCGAAGGTCTCAGGCTTCAAGAAGTGTGATTCGTGCTGTCAGAAGATGTCTCTGACAGACGGTCACACTTCTTGTGTTTACTGCCTGGGACCTTTACACCTGCAGGACTCTTGTGCTGTATGCCATGGCTTCAGCTCTAGAGTCCTGCAGGAAAGAAAAAATAAGTTTATTTTAAGAGGCTTATTAAAACCTGAGGGTCCCCTGACTGTTTCTTCGGGTAAACCCTCTAAGGTTTCTAGGTCGTCGGCTCCAGCTTCTGAGTCGATACCTAAGACATCGAAGTCTGCTACAACATCGGCTCCGGCTGGAGCCAATGAGACTCGAACACTTATTTCTTCGGTTCCCTCGGCTCCGGCTGGAGCCGAGGTATTGGAAATCTCTGAGTCGGCTCCGATAATACTATCGGAACTGACAACTAGGAAGAGGTCTAGGTCACCATCTCTTGGCTCCGTTCATTCGGCTCCAGCATCTCCCTTGCTGTCTGAATGGAGCCATAGATCTCACTCCTCTAGGTCGTCGAGACTTTCTGATCATGACCTTCAGAGGGTAGTGAGTCGACTTCTTAAGTCCGAGGCACTTGCCCAGATGCTTCAGAGCCCGACTCATCAGTCGATGCTGAATCCCATTTCTCAAAATATTCCTCCTCCGACTCCTTTGAGTTCAGAGCCGGGGCGTTTTGGACCCGAGACTGTGGTAGCGTCGGAGCCGATACAATTGTCTTCGGCGCCGTCGTCTGCTCCGATTTCTTCTTTGGAAGAATCTCGGTGCCGGACTTCCCTCGTCGGCTCCGAGGGGGTGAGTGGCATCGGACCCTTGTCCGACCCCACTCTTCCTCTCGGTGCTTCGGCGCTGGTGAGTTCGGCTCCGACATCGGCCTCGGAGCCATCACTGTCAGTGCTGAGGGAGGTTTTCAGCTTTTCGGAGCGGGGACCTCTGGCTCTGCCTGACAGGGGTGCTTCCGAGGTCATGCGGAGTGTGTTGGAACCTGGTTCAACTCCTCAGTCGGCTCCATCCGCCCCTCCCTCCTCGGTGCCTCAGGTAATTTCTACTCACTCCCTCATCCCAGACCGCAGAGAGCCAGCTCCTGAAGAATCCCCTGTGGGGATCTCATCCTCTTCCGATTCCTCTCCTGAATTGGCAGGAGAGCCCCCTAGGAAGAGGAAGTGCAAGAGGAAGCACATAGACTCACCTGAGTCTGTCACCTCTGACACGGATTTAGAGGATTCTGAAGGTTCCCCCCGTTCCCCCTCTGAAGATGTCTCCTTTGCAGACATCCTGAGATCTTAAAACAGAGGGGAATTGGCCAGCCCTTAACCCTTCGGAGGATGAATCTGTGTATCTTGAGGCGTTCTCTCGCCCTTCCACCTCCTGGGTGTCCCCCTTGACCCCTTATGCAGGTGGTAGCAAAAAGGCTTGGACGGCTCCTGACTCTGTGGACCCCACCCCCAGGAGATCTTCAAAGTTCATTACAGCACCAGCAGACAAGCAATTTCTGACTAAAGGAGTTTCTGTGGATGCTATGGTGGTAGCTGCTGCCACCAAGAAGGAACTAGCGGATCCTTCAGTACCTGTCCATCCCCCTAACAAGGAATCTAGGTCTATGGACAGGTACGGGAAGCGGATGTTTTCGTCAGCGACCTTTTCTATGCGTTCGCTGAACTACCTCTGTCATTTCACTCATCTTCAAAGAGACTTGATCAAGGAAGCGAGTGAGATGTTAAAGGATCCAACAGCTGCGGGTTTTCAGGATAAGATGAACGCTCAGCTGGCTACCCTCAATTCGATAGCTAACTCCTCCATGCCTTCTGTCATATGCGGCTGATGGAGCGAGCAGAGCCGCAGGTACAGGTGTGGCCTTACGGCATGCCTGGATGCGGCTATGTAATTTTGCAGACCCCTTTAAGACGTCTTTCACTAATTCCCGTTTGACGGATCGTCCTTTTGGTCCTCAAGTGAAAGAAACCCTGACAAGGTGCGAGACTGATGGCAAAACTCTTTCTGCCGTCGAGTCCGTTTTCTACTCCTTCTAGGCCTTACCCCAAGGGCCAGAAAAGTGGAAAGATGTGGTTCCAAGCAATCTCAAGGGGCCTTGCCTGATGCACAGAGTCGGTTCCCTCTAGAGGCAGGGGGGAACAATAATGGTAGACGCCGCCCTAGAGGCAGGGGTCCGCAGAACCAGGGCAATTGAGAAACTTTTCCGATAAGCCTTTTCAGCATCCCTGAGGTGTTGCCCAACTGTCCACCTTCGGAGGCAGTCGGGGGAAGACTATCACTGTACCCAGAAGCCTGGCGATCTCTAACTCAAGACAAATGGGTACAGTCCATCATTTCCAAAGGCTATTCCATTCCGTTCTTTCGCATTCCAAATCAATCAAAAAAGTCCCTTCCAGATGTTCCACCCACTCAAAGGGAACAAGCAGCGTTAGAAATATCAAAGTTGCTTGCAAAAAGAGCCATTCAGCCAGTTCCAGCAGACCAGCAAGGATCCGGAATCTACTCCAAATTCTTTTTGGTTCCAAAGAAAACAGGGGACTGGAGGCCCATTTTGGATCTCAGCATCTTGAACAAGTCTGTCAAGAAAACAAGATTTCGGATGGTCACGTTGCAATCCATCCTACCTCTATTGGGGAAGGAAAACTGGATGTGCTCTATAGACCTCCAGGATGCGTACTATCATATAAAAATGAACAGATGCTCCAGGAGATTCCTCCGCTTCAGGCTGGGAACCAGTCACTTTCAATTCAGAGCCCTGCCCTTTGGACTCACCACAGCCCCCCGGGTGTTTACCAAATGCATGGCAGTGGTTGCCTCTCACCTGAGATGTCAAGGATTCCAAGTGTTTCCATACTTAGACGACTGGCTCCTTACAGCTCCCACCAAGCATCTTCTGCTACTTGCCAGAGACTACACTTTTCGCATATTTCGAAAGCTAGGTATCTCAATAAATTGCGAAAAGTCTGTTTTGTCACCTTGTCGTGCTATTACCTTCATAGGCGCAAATCTAGACACAGTCAGCATGTCAGCGAGACTCACAGACCAAAGGATAGCAGACATACACAAACTAGTCTCTCTTCTTTTCCACAGCAACAGAATCAAAGTCAGACTGGTCCTGAAAGTACTGGGGATAATGGCAGCTGCTATCCCTCTACTTCTATTAGCCAGATTTCACATGAGAATCTTACAATGGATGCTCTTCACACAATGGTCATACCAACAACTTCCGATGTCCCACACCATTGTGATAACGCAAGCATGCAGGAATCACCTTCTTTGGTGGATTTCTTCCCCCCAGCTCTTCTTAGGAAGACCCTTTGCCCCCCCCCCCCTCCGGTTGCTACTCTGACAACGGACACCTCCCTGATCGGGTGGGGGGGGGCATTATCAGGGCAGGACAGTCCAGGGCATATGGCAACCTTGCGAACGCCACTTGCATATAAATGTTCTAGAGATGAGAGCAGTGCTTTTAGCGTTGCAAGCCCTTCAAGACCCTCTTCCGTTGGGAACGATAGCAATACAGACGGACAACATGTCTGTAGTGTGGTATATCAACAAACAAGGTGGAACCAGATCCTACCCCCTATGTCGAGAAGCACTCAGACTGTGGCAATGGGCGATTTCTTCTCAGCGGTTTTTGATAGCAATGCACATCCCCGGGAAGTCCAATGTCATTGCGGACAAATTGAGCAGAGCTATTCTCATGCCTCACGAGTGGTCTCTGAAAAATTCAGTAGTGGAAGAAATTTTTCTGAAATGGGACCAGCCTTGCTGCAACCTTTTTGCTACTCCCCAAAACAGCAAGTGCAGAGATTATTTCACCCTCTTTCCCCTTCCAGGCCATCCCAGCAGAGACGCTCTAGTCCAAGTTTGGCCCCGGGGACTTCTGTATGCATTTCCTCCCTTCCCACTAATTTCTCAAGTGATACAGAAAGCCATCGCTCAGAAAGCTTCCTTGATCCTCATTGCCCCTTATTGGCCTCGACAAGTTTGGTTCCCCTTTCTGCACCATTTTCTGTTGGAGCAACCCTGGCATCTGGACCTAGTTCCAGATCTTTTGACCCATCAGTCGGGTCAGTTACATCGCTCCCTTCCCTCTCTGAACCTCACTGCTTGGTTCCTCCAATTCCAACCCTAGCCAGGCTTCCTCTAATATCTCACTCCGTTCGAGATATTTTAATAGCTTCCCATAAATCCTCCACTCGGAAAATTTATCTTAGTAAATGGAAATGTTTCTCTTATTGGGCACAAGCAAAGGACATGGATCCTTTCACTGCTCCCATTCAATCGGTCCTTGATTTTTTAGCCGAACTATTCCACGCAGGTTCGTCTCCTTCTACGCTTAAAGTTCAATTGGCAGCTATATCTAACTTTCATGTGGGAATCTCAGATTCTGCCGTCATGTCTCACAAACTTTGCAAAGCCTTTTTGAAGGGAGTTTTTCTTCTCAAGCCTCCTATAAGAAATCCTCCTCCTTCTTGGGACCTTAACTTAGTTCTCACATCTTTGATTCTTCCCCTTTTGAACCTGCAGCTTCCTGTTCAATGAAATTGCTATCCTGGAAAACACTCTTTTTGGTAGCCATTACTTCAGCTAGAAGAGTCTCGGAGCTACATGCACTCTGCAGTCGACCACCATATCTTTTGTTTCATAAGGATAGGGTATCCTTCGCACCAACCCATCCTTTTTGCCTAAAGTAGTCTCTGCAACAAACCTAAATCAAATCATTGACCTTCCTGTGTTTTTTCCTAACTATTCTAACAGGTCTGAACAAAAATTACATTGGCTAGACGTTCATCGACAATTAAGGTATTATTTGGATAGAACCAAGCAGACCAGAAAGGCTGACCAATTGTTTGTTTCTTATGCAGAAGGCAGAAAGGGCCTTCCAGTTTCGAAAGTATCACTCTCCAGATGGCTTACATCCTTGATTTCCTTTGTGTATGAGATTAGGCATCAGAAGTTACCAAACAAACCCAAGGCTCATTCAACTAGAGCTTTGGCTACTTCCATAGCTTTCCAAGACAGGCTGCCTATTGATACGATTTGTGCGGCAGCTACATGGGCTACTCCTCACACTTTCATTTCTCATTATAAGTTGGACTTAGCTTCTAGAGACAGAGCTAATTTTGGTTCCACTGTACTCAAGAGTCTGTTCCGATAGGCCACCCGGGACAAGGTGCTAGGGACGCGGTCCCATCCAGCAAGAATGAAGGCGAGATGGACAACTTAACATATAGAAGTTATGTTCTTACCATAACGTTCCATGTTAGTTGTCTTCTTCTCGCCTTCTTTCTTTAAGTCCCACCCTCCTTCCCCCTAGCCTGGACAGACCTAGAGGAGTTTGATTGTGACCTTTTCTTCCTACCACCTCTATTTGTATATATGTATATACTGTACTATGTATATATTCCTTCATCAGGTTTCAGGTCACCTTCCTTCTGCCATTTTATAGAGGTGGGTTTCCCCTTTCCAGTGTTCTGGATTTCTTCCTGGCTGGGCCTAGCTTACAAATGAGATCTGAGGTATTACGCCTAGCATTGTGGGATATAAGGGGAGCCTCGAGCCGGTGGAACCAACTCTCGAGCTTTTAGAGTGGCCGAGTGAGCCGAGGATCGGCTCCGAACCCATCCAGCAAGAAAGAAGGCGAGAAGAAGACAACTAACATGGAACGTTATGGTAAGAACATAACTTCTATTTTTGTGAGCATAGATGTAAGACAGATGAAAGTGTATGTGATTATATTGCTGAGTTAAGCACTAATTTTCATAGGCTGGTGAGTGGGTGTCAGGTAACCACTTTTGAAAGGCTGGCAGACCTTTTGGCGAGGGAACAAGCCCTTAGCACTTTGTCTGAGGACATGAGAATCTGGTTGGCAGACCGAGAATGTAACTCTGCAGATGAGCTGGGGAGAAAAGTGTCTCTCTACTTAACAAGCAGGGCATCACTGCACAAGAAGGGGATACCCAGTGCTACATGTGGATATAAGGGAACCCATGGTGGGCAGCCCAAACCACCCCAACAGAGTCCACCAGTAACAGGGGAAGCCCTTGTTCAGGTACACGTCCAGGATCAAGGGTTAGGTGTTTTAAATGTAACTACTGTGGCCATGTAGCATACAGATGTCCATGGAAACAAGGTGGAGAACAAAAGGTGAGGGAGCCATCAGGTGGAAATAACAATATGCCAGTGGTAAGTTTTCTTCAGACAACAGGAGTACCACACCGGAGTTTATATCCTATCTTAGTGGATAGAAAACAGGCCACTGCTAAGAGAGACACAGCCTCTGACATAACCATTGTGAAGCCTGCAATTGTTAAAGAGGAGCAGTACTTGCTTGGGCAGTCCACTCCAGTCAGAGCTTTAGGAGGGACCCCATTCCAAAAGCTTTTGGCCAGGGTTCACCATGACTGGGAGGGTGGAAAAGGAAGTAAGCAGGTAGGTTGATTTGAGGATATCCATGCAGATGTCTTGATAGGGAATGATTTTGATATTTTGATAATGCAATACCTTGTGGCATGCAGTTGCACGCAGTCAGGCTTGGAGACAGGCATGTGGGTCTGGACTCCTTGAAGAGACCCAGACAGACCCCACAACTGAAGCCAGGGCTAGTTCAGTGGCTATTTCAGGGACAGAGATACCCTGAAGCAGTGGCCTGAAGATGAGCCACAGCTGCTGATAGGTATTGATGTTCCCTTGGACAGAGTGACTGCAAGGGCAGAGGTGAGTGGTATCACCCAGGCTGACAGTGAGGCACCACTGTCAGAGGATACCAGGTTTCCTGTGGAAAGGGAGCTGGGAGGGGTTACAAAGATAGAGCTGAGACAAGATCATCTCTCAGATCCTACACTACCAGGCTTGAGGAAGGTAGTTAAGAAGGCACCTGATTCTCAAGGAAAAGGGCAATCTGAATACTGGAACAAAAGATTACTATATAGAGAGTGAACCCCTGAGGGAGGCTAGAGGGTGAGGTAATACAGCAGTTGGTAGTGCATAGAGCATACCATTTGGCACTTCTAGCCATAGCCTATGACATTCCTTTTGCAGGTTATATGGGCATACAGCATACCAAGAGATGTATTTTGCAGAACTTTTATTGGCCTGGGGTTGCAAGGGATATAACAGGGTACTGCAGGACCTATGAAAAGTGCCAAAAAGTAGGCAAGGCTGGAGACAAGGTCAAGACTCATTTGATGCCTTTGCCTGTGATTGAGGAGCCATTTCAGAGGGCAGGTGTGGATATTGTGGGGTTTCTAAGTACCCCAAGTTCCACAGTAAAGAAGTATAGCCTGGTTGTAGTAGATTATGCTACTAAATACCCTGAGGCGATAGCTCTGTCCTCCATCGAGGCAGAGAAGGTGGCAAATGCTTTGTTAGAGATTTTCACCAGGATAGGTTTCCTGAGAGAAATACTGATTGACAGAGGTGCCAATTTCATGTCAGACTTGCTGGCTTGTCTGTGGGAGAGCTGTGGGGTGAAGCACTTAAAGATCACCCCACCCCCCAGACCAATGGTCTTGTGGAGATGTTAAACTCTGCACTAATGACCATGCTGTGGGAATTTGCAGACCAATTATAAGAGAAAGTGTGGGACAAATATTTGTCGCATCTGCTGTTTGCATACAGAGAGGTACCCCAGGAATCCACATGTTTTTCACCCTTTGAGTTGATGTATGGGAAGAGGGTGAGGGGGCCTTTTGATTTGATTTGTGATGAGTGGAAGGGTAAATGTGAATCTCACAAGGAGTCTGTTGTGGCATATGTCCTAAACCTCAGGACAAGGCTTAGGGAGCTCATGGAGTTGGCCCAGGAGAATCTAGTAGGAGCCCAACAACAGCAAAAGGTCTGGTATGACAGGAATGCTTGAGACCAAGATTATGCTGTGGGACAGCAGGTTATGGCTCTCATTCCTGTCAGACAAAATAAGCTGCAGGCAACTTGGGAGGGGCCCTTCTAAGTGGCAAGGAAGATCAATGATTTTAATGACATGGTAAACCTGCTAGGCAGGAAGCAGGGGTACAGAGTGTACCATGTCGACATGCTGAAGCCTTACCATGATAGGGAGACCCTTTTGCTGAATATCTGCAATGGATGGCAGGAAGAGTATGAGGAGGATCTATGGCTACATCCAGCCACCCAGCAAGATGCCAAGTTACTAAGGTGGAGCCTAGGTTTGCAGGAGTATGACATGACAGGGAAGCACTGCAGTCAGGTCAGCAATGCTATTGCAGATGGGTTCTCAAGTCAGGGCATGGGTTAATTTGTTCCCAGACAGGCTCACCAGGCTCATTCCTCACAAGCAACATTTCTCCAGGGCCACCTGAGGAACTAGCTTGAGTCTTCAAAGGGGGAGGGGAGATGTGATGATGTGAGGTAATTCCAGCTATGCCAGGAGAAGTAAGGCAGTGGATGTGTAACTTATGCCAGCCTTGCTAGCTGAATTTTTGTAAAGAATTATATGTCATTTGTATATCAAACTGATGTGTATAGATGCTTGTGTTGAAAATGTATTTGTAAAGTTGCTTATGTTAAAAATGTGCCAACAGTGGGTCCTGCTGGACAGGAAAAAAAACACTTATATGTAAGACTGTATTGTAACTGTTGAAATTAATATATTGTAATAGAGGATACTGGAAGAGAACAGGTTAATCTCAGTCTAGATAACTGTAGTCTGAAATTAAATTACCTGGAAGGCCATAAAAACTGCATCTACAGTTCTGACTGCAACCAGGGACAAAATGTCTGTGAAAGCAAGGACTAGGAATCCTGGTGTATTGTGCTTAGCAGTGAACTAATTGCTACCAGGGAAGGGTAGAAGTGCTGAAATGGTTTTATGAGTTCCAGATGCTATAACACATCTTAGCAAAGCTCTATCTGTGTGTATGGTAACACATGTGTGAAATTCTGGTTCAGTTTCTAGTAAAGGGGGTAGTATGGGAACCAGAAGTCAGATGGCTAGATGTATGTAATATCATTCTGTAATCCAACACTGAAATGATGTTTTAATACTAGATGAGACAGAAGTCTCAGAGCAGTCAGATTTTGAAACCTGACAAAGCAGGAAAACCACTCACCCTCTTCATCTTGCTTTGCTTTAGTAAGTAACCAGGGAATAGTAATTCTTTAGGTCAGTCAGGAAAATATAGTGAGATTAGTTAAGTACTGTTTTTATGTATCTGTCTGAATCTTTCCATCAGTGTTATTTTTAATATTTCCTGTGATTGAAACTCTGATGCTTATTTTAAATAGATATTTAGTATTTTCGTGTTCTTTTATTATTTATTATTAAATATATTTAAACTTTTCATTGTGTCTGGTATTTTAGAGAATATTTTAACCATTGAGAGTACTTATATTTTTTGGTGACACTGTGGCAGCCGTGAAAGCCTTGCTGCATTGCTCAAACACTATTTGTATTAGTATTAATTTTACTCAGTATAATTAGGGACCCTTGTAAGAGCTTTAGATTAGCTGTCTTTGGAGTGTTCGGGTGGCAGTACCTCCCTTATAGTCTGGGCAGAGGTGGACATAACTAGTAGAGTTGTGCCAGCCTTTCCCAGGTGTGTGTATGAAAATCAAATCTCAAAGAGTGTTTGTGACAGCTACTTGGAGCAGGGACACACAGCACTGGTTTCACAGAGAGGGTGGTGGAAGACTTGGCTTGGAACACTCCGCTGAGGACTTAACTCTACAGCTGTGGCCAGTGTGGGATCTTATTTGGGGCCAGGTGAGAAAGAGGGAAACCCACTCCCAAGACTGGAGTATGTTCCCTGTGTACTCTTCAGGGAAATTGTGTGTGGTGCAGAGAGATGCATCTGAAAATACTGTGTATATCTATCTTTGTTCCAACAGATCATCCCTCACCGGTGTCAGTGGTGCAGATTCAGGTTCCTTGATTACTGGCCCAGAGGAGGGACATCATAGTATGTTTGCCATGTAAACTGTTTTTGATAAAATGGCTTTTCAGTCAAATGTACTTTCAGTTATTTTTAACTGCTGTCTTTCTTTCAGTCAAACATATCTTCAACAAAACGAAATGATACAGAACCATATACATATATGTGTGTGTGTGTATATGCATGTGTGTGTGTGTGTGTGTGTGTGTGTGTGTGTGTGTGTGTGTGTGTGTGTGTGTGTGTGTGTGTGTGTGTGTGTGTGTGCACATAGAAAGATAGATAGATATTCATACACAAAATGATTTTTCCATACTGTCTGACAGGAGGGCTAAGGAGGGCAAAGCTGAGCAGTGTAGCAGCTCTGCTGTGCTCAGTCTTACCTATAAGATAGTTGTTCAGGTAAGTAATTATGACTTTATCTGTCAATGTATGTGTAGGTCAGCTGCTCAGTTGGTTAAACAACTCAGATGAGCAATTATTAATCATGTAAGTTAGTTATTAATATGTTTTGGTGCCATGTATATTTTGCACGTTTATGGCTTACATTAATTTAGAGCATTACTGCTTGGCCTGAGTAGTGCAGATTTTACTGCTGTTAAAAAAAACTACAACTACCACAAAATGTGTGGTTTCTGTTCATTATTTAGCCTTATTTAGTGCACATACTGGCATCATTCTGTTATTAGTAGCGATGTACGTGTTGATATGTCTTGTATCTAAAATGATAGATCTCTGGCTGCAGATGCTGATAGGACTTATTCTACTGGAACTAGGAGCACCTAACACTTAGAACTTTCCAAAGCAGCTAATAGGATCATAGGATTATAAGAGGTTACTAGGCTATTGGCCCTGAGGCCCTTATAAACCTAATCAGGAGTTTAGCCCATGTTTAGACAAGTCATCACCTGATACCCATGTCAAGAAGGGACACTGGTGGAATCCCAGGGATATATTTTCTGTTTCCCATCCAGTTATCCAGGTTGCACTTAAAAAGGGGTAAAGAGGTACTCTGCTTGACATGAAGAGGGAGTCTATTCCATAGATGGGGGAGTCTCTAGGACACAAATTTGTCCCGCCAACAAGTCCTGTTGATGTCACATACCAGGTTGAAGCCGCACTTGCGAGTTACTCGAGTAAAGCTTGATTTGCGGATATGCAGCAGTCTCACCTAGGTGGGGTGTGTAATCACCTTGTATGCCAGACAGATGTCACCTCTATGGAGTCTGTATAAACTGAGTAGAGGGATATGGCTATTTGTGTATGATAGATGTTTGATTTTTCTTGAAGAGTGCTAATGAGGAGCTCTGTTTGACATAGATAGGTAGTCTGTTCCAGAGTATGGGAAGTCTCTGGGACAGGAATCTATCCCTCCAGCATGTTCTGTTTATTGCGGTGACAAGGTTTAGGTCCCTAGAGCATGTAGCTCGGAGGGACTGGGATTTCTTTAAGTGGAGCATGTCCAACAGCTCTGGGTTTGACATAGCTTTGTATGTTAGGCAGAGATCACCCCTTAGTAGGCGATATGCGATGGAGTAAAGCTGTAGTTTTTTGAGATGGTCTGCGTAGGGCATCTGTTTGAGGCCAGTAATCCTCATTGTGAGGTATTTCTGTGATCTTTCCAGTTGTTGTAGATGTCTTGTGAGGTACATACCAAAAGGGGCGTTGTACTCTATAATGGGTCTAATGAGTGATGAGTAGAGGGGAACAATGACCTCTTTCTTTCTGGATGAGAATCCTTTTGTGATGAGATGAGCCACGTAGAAGGATGTCCTGACCACTGTGGCGATGTGATTATCAAAGGAGAGACTACTGTCCACCTGTGTCCCAAGGTCTCTTATCACATTTTCGGCATTAAATAGAATACCAGCTGTGTGGTAGTTCATGGGTACAGAGTTGTTACCAAAGGGGATGACAATGCACTTTTTGGCATTGAGCTTCAGGCCATGGCTTTGACACCAGGTATCTGTCTCAGTGAGGCCCTTCTGTAGTGTGTCCACGTCGTTAGGAGTTTCGATTATGGCTCCTAGTTTGCAGTCATCTGCAAACTTTGTTGGCCAAAGACCTTCTGTGTTAGCCTGCACTTCAGAGAAGTAGATACCAAACAGGAGAGGACCCAGGACTGAACCCTGTGGTACTCCACTTGTCACTGGTCTGAAGTCAGATTTGGAATCCGCTACTTTCACAGTGTGGGTTCTGTCCATGAGCCAGTTGGCAACCCATCTTGTGACATAGGGATTTATACCTAGTTTAGTGAGCCTTATCTATAATTCCAGAGTGGGGGATGGTGTCAAAAGCCTTAGCGAGATCTAGATAAGCTGTATGAACCATTTTACCCTCATCTATGGCTTTGGGGACTGCTTCAAAGAAGTCTAAGTTTAGGAGACATGATCTGCCTTTTACAAATCCAAACTGGGTAGGGTCCAGAGTTTGGAGATTACCAATGTCTTTGTTTATGAGTTTCATGATGATACGTTCCATAGCCTTGCAGACCAGGCTCATCAGGCTAATGGGGCGGTAGTTCCCGGGGTCCGTGGCTCCCCCTTTGTGGAGTGGGATAACCATCGCGGTGCGCCATTCAGTGGGTACAAAGCCTGAGGTGAGGCTATGATTGAACATGGTACTTAGGTAGGGTGCCAGTTCATTCTGTAGTTCATGTAGAACACAGCCTGGGATATTGTCAGGTCCCATGGATGCTGTGTTCTTGGCTTTGGAGAGTGTTTTTTACCTGTGCAGCCATGATTATAGGAACTTTGCATTCTTCCGGTATAGAGATTGCTTCCTTTGTACGGAAAGCTTTCTACATGGTCCACCTCATAAGTAACAGTACCTCATCCAGGTACAAGGAGGTCATAAGATTCCTGTATTCTTCCCTTATAAGACCCATTATTGAGTACAACATCCCTTTCAGCATGTACCTGCAGCACATGCAGCAGCTGGAGAAACCACAGAGGTTCCTCACCAGGAGAATCCAGGGCCTCAAACATCTATCATACACAAATAGCCATATCCCTCTACTCAGTTTATACAGACTCCATAGAGGTGACATCTGTCTGGCATACAAGGTGATTACACACCCCACCTAGGTGAGACTGCTGCATATCCACAAATCAAGCTTTACTCGAGTAACTCGCAAGTGCGGCTTCAACCTGGTATGTGACATCAACAGGACTTGTTGGCGGGACAAATTTGTGTCCTAGAGACTCCCCCATCTATGGAATAGACTCCCTCTTCATGTCAAGCAGAGTACCTCTTTACCCCTTTTTAAGTGCAACCTGGATAACTGGATGGGAAACAGAAAATATATCCCTGGGATTCCACCAGTGTCCCTTCTTGACATGGGTATCAGGTGATGACTTGTCTAAACATGGGCTAAACTCCTGATTAGGTTTATAAGGGCCTCAGGGCCAATAGCCTAGTAACCTCTTATAATCCTATGATCCTATTAGCTGCTTTGGAAAGTTCTAAGTGTTAGGTGCTCCTAGTTCCAGTAGAATAAGTCCTATCAGCATCTGCAGCCAGAGATCTATCATTTTAGATGCAAGACATATCAATACGTACATCACTACTAATAACAGAATGATGCCAGTATGTGCATTAAATAAGGCTAAATAATGAACAGAAACCACACATTTTGTGGTAGTTGTAGTTTTTTTTAACAGCAGTAAAACCTGCACTACTCAGGCCAAGCAGTAATGCTCTAAATTAATGTAAGCCATAAACGTGCAAAATATACATGGCACCGAAACATATTAATAACTAAATTACATGATTAATAATTGCTCATCTGAGTTGTTTAACCAACTGAGCAGCTGACCTACACATACATTGACAGATAAAGTCATAATTACTTACCTGAACAACTATCTTATAGGTAAGACTGAGCACAGCAGAGCTGCTACACTGCTCAGCTTTGCCCTCCTTAGCCCTCCTGTCAGACAGTATGGAAAAATCATTTTGTGTATGAATATCTATCTATCTTTCTATGTGCACACACACACACACACACACACACACACACACACACACACACACACACACACACACACACACACACACACACACACACACATGCATATACACACACACACATATATGTATATGGTTCTGTATCATTTCGTTTTGTTGAAGATATGTTTGACTGAAAGAAAGACAGCAGTTAAAAATAACTGAAAGTACATTTGACTGAAAAGCCATTTTATCAAAAACAGTTTACATGGCAAACATACTATGATGTCCCTCCTCTGGGCCAGTAATCAAGGAACCTGAATCTGCACCACTGACACCGGTGAGGGATGATCTGTTGGAACAAAGATAGATATACACAGCATTTCCAGATGCATCTCTCTGCACCACACACAATTTCCCTGAAGAGTACACAGAGAACATACTCCAGTCTTGGGAGTGGGTTTCCCTCTTTCTCACCTGGCCCCAAATAAGATCTCACACTGGCCACAGCTGTAGAGTTAAGTCCTCAGCGGAGTGTTCCAAGCCAAGTCTTCCACCACCCTATCTGTGAAACCAGTGCTGTGTGTCCCTGCTCCAAGTAGCTGTCACAAACACTCTTTGAGATTTGATTTTCATACACACACCTGGGAAAGGCTGGAACAACTCTACTAGCTATGTCCACCTCTGCCCAGACTATAAGGGAGGTACTGCCACCCGAACACTCCAAAGACAGCTAATCTAAAGCTCTTACAAGGGTCCCTAATTATACTGAGTAAAATTAATACTAATACAAATAGTGTTTGAGCAATGCAGCAAGGCTTTCACGAGCGGCCACAGTGTCACCAAAAAATATAAGTACTCTCAATGGTTAAAATATTCTCTAAAATACCAGACACAATGAAAAGTTTAAATATATTTAATAATAAATAATAAAAGAACACGAAAATACTAAATATCTATTTAAAATAAGCATCAGAGTTTCAATCACAGGAAATATTAAAAATAACACTGATGGAAATATTCAGACAGATACATAAAAACAGTACTTAACTAATCTCACTATATTTTCCTGACTGACCTAAAGAATTACTATTCCCTGGTTACTTACTAAAGCAAAGCAAGATGAAGAGGGTGAGTGGTTTTCCTGCTTTGTCAGGTTTCAAAATCTGACTGCTCTGAGACTTCTGTCTCATCTAGTATTAAAACATCATTTCAGTGTTGGATTACAGAATGATATTACATACATCTAGCCATCTGACTTCTGGTTCCCATACTACCCCCCTTTACTAGAAACTGAACCAGAATTTCACACATGTGTTACCATACACACAGATAGAGCTTTGCTAAGATGTGTTATAGCATCTGGAACTCATAAAACCATTTCAGCACTTCTACCCTTCCCTGGTAGCAATTAGTTCACTGCTAAGCACAATACACCAGGATTCCTAGTCCTTGCTTTCACAGACATTTTGTCCCTGGTTGCAGTCAGAACTGTAGATGCAGTTTTTATGGCCTTCCAGGTAATTTAATTTCAGACTACAGTTATCTAGACTGAGATTAACCTGTTCTCTTCCAGTATCCTCTATTACAATATATTAATTTCAACAGTTACAATACAGTCTTACATATAAGTGTTTTTTTTCCTGTCCAGCAGGACCCACTGTTGGCACATTTTTAACATAAGCAACTTTACAAATACATTTTCAACACAAGCATCTATACACATCAGTTTGATATACAAATGACATATAATTCTTTACAAAAATTCAGCTAGCAATGCTGGCATAAGTTACACATCCACTGCCTTACTTCTCCTGGCATAGCTGGAATTACCTCACATCATCACATCTCCCCTCCCCCTTTGAAGACTCAAGCTAGTTCCTCAGGTGGCCCTGGAGAAATGTTGCTTGTGAGGAATGAGCCTGGTGAGCCTGTCTGGGAACAAATTAACCCATGCCCTGACTTGAGAACCCATCTGCAATAGCATTGCTGACCTGACTGCAGTGCTTCCCTGTCATGTCATACTCCTGCAAACCTAGGCTCCACCTTAGTAACTTGGCATCTTGCTGGGTGGCTGGATGTAGCCATAGATCCTCCTCATACTCTTCCTGCCATCCATTGCAGATATTCAGCAAAAGGGTCTCCCTATCATGGTAAGGCTTCAGCATGTCGACATGGTACACTCTGTACCCCTGCTTCCTGCCTAGCAGGTTTACCATGTCATTAAAATCATTGATCTTCCTTGCCACTTAGAAGGGCCCCTCCCAAGTTGCCTGCAGCTTATTTTGTCTGACAGGAATGAGAGCCATAACCTGCTGTCCCACAGCATAATCTTGGTCTCAAGCATTCCTGTCATACCAGACCTTTTGCTGTTGTTGGGCTCCTACTAGATTCTCCTGGGCCAACTCCATGAGCTCCCTAAGCCTTGTACTGAGGTTTAGGACATATGCCACAACAGAATCCTTGTGGGATTCACATTTACCCTTCCACTCATCACAAATCAAATCAAAAGGCCCCCTCTCCCTCTTCCCATACATCAACTCAAAGGGTGAAAAACATGTGGATTCCTAGGGTACCTCTCTGTATGCAAACAGCAGATGGGACAAATATTTGTCCCACACTTTCTTTTATAACTGGTCTGCAAATTCCCACAGCATGGTCATTAGTGCAGAGTTTAACATCTCCACAAGACCACTGGTCTGGGGGTGGTGGGGTGATCTTTAGGTGCTTCACCCCGCAGCTCTCCCACAGACAAGCCAGCAAGTCTGACATGAAATTGGCACCTCTGTCAATCAGTATTTCTCTCAGGAAACCTATCCTGGTGAAAATCTCTAACAAAGCATTTGCCACCTTCTCTGCCTCGATGGAGGACAGAGCTATCGCCTCAGGGTATTTAGTAGCATAATCTACTACAACCAGGCTATACTTCTTTACTGTGGAACTTGGGGTACTTAGAAACCCCACAATATCCACACCTGCCCTCTGAAATGGCTCCTCAATCACAGGCAAAGGCATCAAATGAGTCTTGACCTTGTCTCCAGCCTTGCCTACTTTTTGGCACTTTTCATAGGTCCTGCAGTACCCTGTTATATCCCTTGCAACCCCAGGCCAATAAAAGTTCTGCAAAATACATCTCTTGGTATGCTGTATGCCCATATAACCTGCAAAAGGAATGTCATAGGCTATGGCTAGAAGTGCCAAATGGTATGCTCTATGCACTACCAACTGCTGTATTACCTCACCCTCTAGCCTCCCTCAGGGGTTCACTCTCTATATAGTAATCTTTTGTTCCAGTATTCAGATTGCCCTTTTCCTTGAGAATCAGGTGCCTTCTTAACTACCTTCCTCAAGCCTGGTAGTGTAGGATCTGAGAGATGATCTTGTCTCAGCTCTATCTTTGTAACCCTCCCAGCTCCCTTTCCACAGGAAACCTGGTATCCTCTGACAGTGGTGCCTCACTGTCAGCCTGGGTGATACCACTCACCTCTGCCCTTGCAGTCACTCTGTCCAAGGGAACATCAATACCTATCAGCAGCTGTGGCTCATCTTCAGGCCACTGCTTCAGGGTATCTCTGTCCCTGAAATAGCCACTGAACTAGCCCTGGCTTCAGTTGTGGGGTCTGTCTGGGTCTCTTCAAGGAGTCCAGACCCACATGCCTGTCTCCAAGCCTGACTGCGTGCAACTGCATGCCACAAGGTATTGCATTATCAAAATATCAAAATCATTCCCTATCAAGACATCTGCATGGATATCCTCAAATCAACCTACCTGCTTACTTCCTTTTCCACCCTCCCAGTCATGGTGAACCCTGGCCAAAAGCTTTTGGAATGGGGTCCCTCCTAAAGCTCTGACTGGAGTGGACTGCCCAAGCAAGTACTGCTCCTCTTTAACAATTGCAGGCTTCACAATGGTTATGTCAGAGGCTGTGTCTCTCTTAGCAGTGGCCTGTTTTCCATCCACTAAGATAGGATATAAACTCCGGTGTGGTACCCCTGTTGTCTGAAGAAAACTTACCACTGGCATATTGTTATTTCCACCTGATGGCTCCCTCACCTTTTGTTCTCCACCTTGTTTCCATGGACATCTGTATGCTACATGGCCACAGTAGTTACATTTAAAACACCTAACCCTTGATCCTGGACGTGTACCTGAACAAGGGCTTCCCCTGTTACTGGTGGACTCTGTTGGGGTGGTTTGGGCTGCCCACCATGGGTTCCCTTATATCCACATGTAGCACTGGGTATCCCCTTCTTGTGCAGTGATGCCCTGCTTGTTAAGTAGAGAGACACTTTTCTCCCCAGCTCATCTGCAGAGTTACATTCTCGGTCTGCCAACCAGATTCTCATGTCCTCAGACAAAGTGCTAAGGGCTTGTTCCCTCGCCAAAAGGTCTGCCAGCCTTTCAAAAGTGGTTACCTGACACCCACTCACCAGCCTATGAAAATTAGTGCTTAACTCAGCAATATAATCACATACACTTTCATCTGTCTTACATCTATGCTCACAAAAATAGAAGTTATGTTCTTACCATAACGTTCCATGTTAGTTGTCTTCTTCTCGCCTTCTTTCTTGCTGGATGGGTTCGGAGCCGATCCTCGGCTCCGACTCGGCCACTCTAAAAGCTCGAGAGTTGGTTCCACCGGCTCGAGGCTCCCCTTATATCCCACAATGCTAGGCGTAATACCTCAGATCTCATTTGTAAGCTAGGCCCAGCCAGGAAGAAATCCAGAACACTGGAAAGGAAACCCACCTCTATAAAATGGCAGAAGGAAGGTGACCTGAAACCTGATGAAGGAATATATACATAGTACAGTATATACATATATACAAATAGAGGTGGTAGGAAGAAAAGGTCACAATCAAACTCCTCTAGGTCTGTCCAGGCTAGGGGAAGGAGGGTGGGGCAGAAAGAAGGCGAGAAGAAGACAACTAACATGGAGCGTTATGGTAAGAACATAACTTCTATATGTTAAGTTGTCCATCTCGCCTTCATTCTTGCTGGATGGGACGCCCCTAGCACCTTGTCCCAGGTGGCCTATCGGAACAGACTCTTGAGTACAGTGGAACCAAAATTAGCTCTGTCTCTAGAAGCTAAGTCCAACTTATAATGAGAAATGAAAGTGTGAGGAGTAGCCCATGTAGCTGCCGCTGAAATCGTATCAATAGGCAGCCTGTCTTGGAAAGCTATGGAAGTAGCCAAAGCTCTAGTTGAATGAGCCTTGGGTTTGTTTGGTAACTTCTGATGCCTAATCTCATACACAAAGGAAATCAAGGATGTAAGCCATCTGGAGAGTGATACTTTCGAAACTGGAAGGCCCTTTCTGCCTTCTGCATAAGAAACAAACAATTGGTCAGCCTTTCTGGTCTGCTTGGTTCTATCCAAATAATACCTTAATTGTCGATGAACGTCTAGCCAATGTAATTTTTGTTCAGACCTGTTAGAATAGTTAGGAAAAAACACAGGAAGGTCAATGATTTGATTTAGGTTTGTTGCAGAGACTACTTTAGGCAAAAAGGATGGGTTGGTACGTAAGGATACCCTATCCTTATGAAACAAAAGATATGGTGGTCGACTGCAGAGTGCATGTAGCTCCGAGACTCTTCTAGCTGAAGTAATGGCTACCAAAAAGAGTGTTTTCCAGGATAGCAATTTCATTGAACAGGAAGCTGCAGGTTCAAAAGGGGGAAGAATCAAAGATGTGAGAACTAAGTTAAGGTCCCAAGAAGGAGGAGGATTTCTTATAGGAGGCTTGAGAAGAAAAACTCCCTTCAAAAAGGCTTTGCAAAGTTTGTGAGACATGACGGCAGAATCTGAGATTCCCACATGAAAGTTAGATATAGCTGCCAATTGAACTTTAAGCGTAGAAGGAGACGAACCTGCGTGGAATAGTTCGGCTAAAAAATCAAGGACCGATTGAATGGGAGCAGTGAAAGGATCCATGTCCTTTGCTTGTGCCCAATAAGAGAAACATTTCCATTTACTAAGATAAATTTTCCGAGTGGAGGATTTATGGGAAGCTATTAAAATATCTCGAGCGAGTGAGATATTAGAGGAAGCCTGGCTAGGGTTGGAATTGGAGGAACCAAGCAGTGAGGTTCAGAGAGGAAGGGGCGATGTAACTGACCCGACTGATGGGTCAAAGATCTGGAACTAGGTCCAGATGCCAGGTTGCTCCAACAGAAAATGGTGCAGAAAGGGGAACCAAACTTGTCGAGGCCAATAAGGGGCAATGAGGATCAAGGAAGCTTTCTGGCGATGGCTTTCTGTATCACTTGAGAAATTAGTGGGAAGGGAGGAAATGCATACAGAAGTCCCGGGGCCAAACTTGGACTAGGCGTCTCTGCTGGGATGGCCTGGAAGGGAAGAGGGTGAAATAATCTCTGCACTTGCTGTTTTGGGGAGTAGCAAAAAGGTCGCAGCAAGGCTGGTCCCATTTCAGAAAAATTTCTTCCACTACTGAATTTTTCAGAGACCACTCGTGAGGCATGAGAATAGCTCTGCTCAATTTGTCCAATGACATTGGACTTCCCGGGGATGTGCATTGCTATCAGAAACCGCTGAGAAGAAATCGCCCATTGCCACAGTCTGAGTGCTTCTCGACATAGGGGGTAGGATCTGGTTCCACCTTGTTTGTTGATATACCACACTACAGACATGTTGTCCGTCTGTATTGCTATCGTTCCCAACGGAAGAGAGTCTTGAAGGGCTTGCAACGCTAAAAGCACTGCTCTCATCTCTAGAACATTTATATGCAAGTGGCGTTCGCAAGGTTGCCATATGCCCTGGACTGTCCTGCCTGATAATGCCCCCCACCCGATCAGGGAGGTGTCCGTTGTCAGAGTAGCAACCGGAGGGCAAAGGGTCTTCTAAGAAGAGCTGGGGAAGAAATCCACCAAAGGTGATTCCTGCATGCTTGCGTTATCACAATGGTGTGGGACATCGGAAGTTGTTGGTATGACCATTGTGTGAAGAGCATCCATTGTAAGATTCTCATGTGAAATCTGGCTAATAGAAGTAGAGGGATAGCAGCTGCCATTATCCCCAGTACTTTCAGGACCAGTCTGACTTTGATTCTGTTGCTGTGGAAAGAGAGAGACTAGTTTGTGTATGTCTGCTATCCTTTGGTCTGTGAGTCTCGCTGACATCCTGACTGCGTCAAGATTTGCGCGTATGAAAGTAACAGGACAAGGCGACAAAACACACTTTTCGCAATTTATTGAGATACCTAGCTTTCGAAATATGCGAAAAGTGTAGTCTCTGGCAAGTAGCAGAAGATGCTTGGTGGGAGCTGTAAGGAGCCAGTCGTCTAAGTATGGAAACACTTGGAATCCTTGACATCTCAGGTGAGAGGCAACCACTGCCATGCATTTGGTAAACACCCGGGGGGCTGTGGTGAGTCCAAAGGGCAGGGCTCTGAATTGAAAGTGACTGGTTCCCAGCCTGAAGCGGAGGAATCTCCTGGAGCATCTGTTCATTTTTATATGATAGTACGCATCCTGGAGGTCTATAGAGCACATCCAGTTTTCCTTCCCCAATAGAGGTAGGATGGATTGCAACGTGACCATCCGAAATCTTGTTTTCTTGACAGACTTGTTCAAGATGCTGAGATCCAAAATGGGCCTCCAGTCCCTGTTTTCTTTGGAACCAAAAAGAATTTGGAGTAGATTCCGGATCCTTGCTGGTCTGCTGGAACTGGCTGAATGGCTCTTTTTGCAAGCAACTTTGATATTTCTAACGCTGCTTGTTCCCTTTGAATGGGTGGAACATCTGGAAGGGACTTTTTTGATTGATTTGGAATGCGAAAGAACGGAATGGAATAGCCTTTGGAAATGATGGACTGTACCCATTTGTCTTGAGTTAGAGATCGCCAGGCTTCTGGGTACAGTGATAGTCTTCCCCCGACTGCCTCCGAAGGTGGACAGTTGGGCAACACCTCAGGGATGCTGAAAAGGCTTATCGGAAAAAGTTTCTCAATTGCCCTGGTTCTGCGGACCCCCCCCTGCCTCTAGGGCGGCGTCTACCATTATTGTTCCCCCCCCTGCCTCTAGAGGGGAACCGACTCTGTGCATCAGGCAAGGCCCCTTGAGATTGCTTGCGGAACCACATCTTTCCACTTTTCTGGCCCTTGGGGTAAGGCCTAGAAGGAGTAGAAAAACGGACTCCGACGGCAGAAAGAGTTTTGCCATCAGTCTCGCACCTTGTCAGGGTTTCTTTCACTTGAGGACCAAAAAGGGACGATCCGTCAAACGGGGAATTAGTGAAAGACGTCTTAAAGGGGTCTGCAAAATTACATAGCCGCATCCAGGCATGCCGGCGTAAGGCCACACCTGTACCTGCGGCTCTGCTCGCTCCATCAGCCGCATATGACAGAAGGCGCATGGAGGAGTTAGCTATCGAATTGAGGGTAGCCAGCTGAGCGTTCATCTTATCCTGAAAACCCGCAGCTGTTGGATCCTTTAACATCTCACTCGCTTCCTTGATCAAGTCTCTTTGAAGATGAGTGAAATGACAGAGGTAGTTCAGCGAACGCATAGAAAAGGTCGCTGACGAAAACATCTGCTTCCCGTACCTGTCCATAGACCTAGATTCCTTGTTAGGGGGATGGACAGGTACTGAAGGATCCGCTAGTTCCTTCTTGGTGGCAGCAGCTACCACCATAGCATCCACAGAAACTCCTTTAGTCAGAAATTGCTTGTCTGCCGGTGCTGTAATGAACTTTGAAGGTCTCCTGGGGGTGGGGTCCACAGAGTCAGGAGCCGTCCAAGCCTTTTTTGCTACCACCTACATAAGGGGGTCAAAGGGGGGGGACACCCAGGAGGTGGAAGGGCGAGAGCCGAACGCCTCAAGATACACAGATTCATCCTCCGAAGGGTTAAGGGCTGGCCAATTCCCCCTCTGTTTTAAGATCTCCAGGATGTCTGCAAAGGAGACATCTTCATAGAGGCGGGGAACCTTCAGAATCCTCTAAATCCGTGTCAGAGGTGACAGACTCAGGTGAGCCTGTGTGCTTCCTCTTGGACTTGCTCTAGCTAGGGGGCTCTCCTGCCAATTCAGGAGAGGCCTCGGAAGAGGATGAGATCCCCACAGGGGATTCTTCAGGAGCTGGCTCTCTGCGGTCTGGGATGAGGGAGTGAGTAGAAATTACCTGAGGCACCGAGGAGGGAGGGGCGGATGGAGCCGACTGAGGAGTTGAACCAGGTTCCAACACACTCCGCATGACCTCGGAAGCACCCCTGTCAGGCAGAGCCAGAGGTCCCCGCTCCGAAAAGCTGAAAACCTCCCTCAGCACTGACAGTGATGGCTCCGAGGCCGATGTCGGAGCCGAACTCACCAGCGCCGAAGCACCGAGAGGATTATAAGATTATAGGATTATAAGAGGTTACTAGGCTATTGGCCCTGAGGCCCTTATAAACCTAATCAGGAGTTTAGCCCATGTTTAGACAAGTCATCACCTGATACCCATGTCAAGAAGGGACACTGGTGGAATCCCAGGGATATATTTTCTGTTTCCCATCCAGTTATCCAGGTTGCACTTAAAAAGGGGTAAAGAGGTACTCTGCTTGACATGAAGAGGGAGTCTATTCCATAGATGGGGGAGTCTCTAGGACACAAATTTGTCCCGCCAACAAGTCCTGTTGATGTCACATACCAGGTTGAAGCCGCACTTGCGAGTTACTCGAGTAAAGCTTGATTTGCGGATATGCAGCAGTCTCACCTAGGTGGGGTGTGTAATCACCTTGTATGCCAGACAGATGTCACCTCTATGGAGTCTGTATAAACTGAGTAGAGGGATATGGCTATTTGTGTATGATAGATGTTTGAGGCCCTGGATTCTCCTGGTGAGGAACCTCTGTGGTTTCTCCAGCTGCTGCATGTGCTTTGCGAGGTACATGCTGAAAGGGATGTTGTATTCAATAATGGGTCTTATAAGGGAAGAATACAGAAATCTTATGACCTCCTTGTACCTGGATGAGGTACTGTTACTTATGAGGTGGACCATGTAGAAAGCTTTCCGTACAAAGGAAGCAATCTCTATACCGGAAGAATGCAAAGTTCCTATAATCATGGCTGCACAGGTAAAAAACACTCTCCAAAGCCAAGAACACAGCATCCATGGGACCTGACAATATCCCAGGCTGTGTTCTACATGAACTACAGAATGAACTGGCACCCTACCTAAGTACCATGTTCAATCATAGCCTCACCTCAGGCTTTGTACCCACTGAATGGCGCACCGTGATGGTTATCCCACTCCACAAAGGGGGAGCCACGACGGACCCCGGGAACTACCGCCCCATTAGCCTGATGAGCCTGGTCTGCAAGGCTATGGAATGTATCATCATGAAACTCATAAACAAAGACATTGGTAATCTCCAAACTCTGGACCCTACCCAGTTTGGATTTGTAAAAGGCAGATCATGTCTCCTAAACCTAGACTTCTTTGAAGCAGTCCCCAAAGCCATAGATGAGGGTAAAATGGTTCATACAGCTTATCTAGATCTCGCTAAGGCTTTTGACACCATCCCCCACTCTGGAATTATAGATAAGGCTCACTAAACTAGGTATAAATCCCTATGTCACAAGATGGGTTGCCAACTGGCTCACGGACAGAACCCACACTGTGAAAGTAGCGGATTCCAAATCTGACTTCAGACCAGTGACAAGTGGAGTACCACAGGGTTCAGTCCTGGGTCCTCTCCTGTTTGGTATCTACTTCTCTGAAGTGCAGGCTAACACAGAAGGTCTTTGGCCAACAAAGTTTGCAGATGACTGCAAACTAGGAGCCATAATCGAAACTCCTAACGACGTGGACACACTACAGAAGGGCCTCACTGAGACAGATACCTGGTGTCAAAGCCATGGCCTGAAGCTCAATGCCAAAAAGTGCATTGTCATCCCCTTTGGTAACAACTCTGTACCCATGAACTACCACACAGCTGGTATTCTATTTAATGCCAAAAATGTGATAAGAGACCTTGGGACACAGGTGGACAGTAGTCTCTCCTTTGATAATCACATCGCCACAGTGGTCAGGACATCCTTCTACGTGGCTCATCTCATCACAAAAGGATTCTCATCCAGAAAAAAAGAGGTCATTGTTCCCCTCTACTCATCACTCATTAGACCCATTATAGAGTACAACGCCCCTTTTGGTATGTACCTCACAAGACATCTACAACAACTGGAAAGATCACAGAAATACCTCACAATGAGGATTACTGGCCTCAAACAGATGCCCTACGCAGACCATCTCAAAAAACTACAGCTTTACTCCATCGCATATCGCCTACTAAGGGGTGATCTCTGCCTAACATACAAAGCTATGTCAAACCCAGAGCTGTTGGACATGCTCCACTTAAAGAAATCCCAGTCCCTCCGAGCTACATGCTCTAGGGACCTAAACCTTGTCACCGCAATAAACAGAACATGCTGGAGGGATAGATTCCTGTCCCAGAGACTTCCCATACTCTGGAACAGACTACCTATCTATGTCAAACAGAGCTCCTCATTAGCACTCTTCAAGAAAAATCTTGATGATTGGATGGGAAATGGGAAATTCACCCCAGGGATGAACTTCTGTGGCTCTGCTAGACAGGGGCACAGGAAAATAATTTTCTTGGGTGGCGAAAGCCAGGGTACATTTTTTGGCTAGGCTTATATAGGCCCTAGGGCCAATAGCCTTGTACCTACCTATGAACCTATGAACATGGTGGTCAAAAGTCAGGTTGCTATCAACCTGGGTGTCCAAATCCCTCACAACTGATTTCATGCTTAGGACATTGTTATTAATGTGAATAATTTGTGGGGATGTCACTCTCCCCAAAGAGGATGATGATGCATTTTTTGGTATTCAGCTTGAGGCCATGTTTCTGGCACCAGTCATTTGTCTGAGTGAGACCCTCTTGCAGGATGTCTATATCACTGGGGGAATTGATGACAGCACCCAGCTTGCAGTCTTCTGCAAACTTGGTCAGGCATATCCCAAATAACAGAGGCCCCAAGACCAAACCCCTGGGTACGCTATTTGTTATGGGTCTACTGCTTGAGATGGCTTCCCCTATTTTAACTAGCTGGGTTCTATCAGTGAGACAGTTTGCTACCCATCTGGTAACATATGGTTTGATGGCCAGTTGAGAGAGTTTATCTATTATGCACAAGTGGGGAATAGTGTCAAAGGCTTTGGCCAGGTCAAAGTAGGTGGTGTGCACCATCTTCCCCTCATCCATGGCTTTGGTGACTATCTCAAAGAAGTTGACCAAATTTAGCAGACGTGACCACCCCTTGATGAAGCCAAACTATGTGGTATCGAGTATTTGGAGGTTGCCAGTGTCCTTGTTAATGAAGTCCATGATAATCCATTTCACGGGCTTGTAGATCAGGCTAGTTAAGCTGATGGGTCTATAATTTCCTGGATCGATGGACACTCCACCTTTGTGTAAAGGGATGACAGTGACTGTCCTCCACTCAGCTGGGATGAAGCCTGTATTCAGGCTTTGGTTGAATAGGATGCCTAATGGTTCTGCAAGTTTCTGCCTGAGTTCATGTAGGATGCAGCCTGGTATGTTATCGGGTCCCATGGAGGCTGTATTTTTTGCCTTTGAGAGAGCAGTGATGACCTGTTCCCTAAATATAAGGCAAAGGGGGCAGGTACTGGGGATGTCCTGATTTACTGATGGGAGGGGGACAGATGGGTGACGTTTTCACTGAATCTGTCAGCCAGGTAGTTTGCTATATCTACGGCATTTGTATATGTGATATCCTTGACCACCAGTTCTGAACAGATCTGGGTGCTTCCTTTGAGGTTGCGGACATATGTAAAGAAGGCCTTTTGATTATCTGTAGTAGATGTGGACAATTTTGACTCAAAGTTTGCTTTGGAGGATTTCACTAGTGTGAAGCTGTTTATACCATCCCTCAGGAGGCTGAAATCAGCTTTGGAGAAGTTTTTATGTCTGATCCTAGCTAGAGGCAGGTTGTGGTGGGGTGGTGACTTTGAAAGTGACCACTTTATGGTCGGATCTTACCAGGGAGGATAATTCTATTGGGATGCTGCAGTGGTTACTCATGTTGGTTACTACCAAGTCCAAGATATTATGACCAAAGCATTTGTATTGACAAAATCAAGGAATCTCTGGGCATTTGTGTTCTGGCATGAGTAGTTCTTCCAAGCTATGTTTGGAAAGTTAATCCAGGGTTAAGAATGCTTGCAATGAGTGCAATTTTGTGTTTAGACTCCTAGCATTTAGCAGCATGACCTTTAATTTGCTTTTTGCTGAAATTTTTATGCTGATTTTATCGACCTCAGGATTTTTCCTAAAAAAGGCACTATGGGGAGGAAAGAGCCTTTGTCAGAAGCCTGAAGCCCAGGTGAGACAGATGCAAGCCATCTCTGTTTAAGCATCATGGTCTGTTGATCATATCTTCCTAGGCTGTCAGGTACTGGATCCCCCTGGAATGCACTGGAAACTAAGCCAGTTATCAAAGTCAATCATTTTATGTTTGTATTGAGGCATCATTCTGGGTGATGGCAGAATGCTGCTTAAGGCTAGGGACATACCTGCTTTGGACACATAATCAGCGAGCTCAGTTATGTTTCTATTCATATAGTGCAGAGATGTACATCTCAAGTCATTCCTGCCAACATGGACTATGACAGAGTCATAACAGTACCTGTTGTTGAGAAACTTGAGTGCGTATGTGATATGTTGGATTCTGGCACCTGACAGACAACTAACCGTGACTTTCTCCTTATCCAGCCTGGTGAGAGGCACATCTGTGTGTCTCACAATGAAGTCTCCTATGACTAATATGTCAGGTTTATGATGAATAGAGTATAAATATGAATTTTTTGTGCTTGAACAAGTAAGACCTGACATAAGAGGAGGACCTTGGGAGGAGATATTGGAAAGCAAGGAGCTATGGTGGCAGATTAACCTAGAAGCTGGTACTAAACCTGGGTTAAATGACACTCTATCAATTTCTTCATTGCTCAAATTGAGGGCTCTCAAGATTTAGAATAATTACCATTATAATACACTAGAGGGAGGTGGTACACATGTCTTGCTCACAGTAGTTTTTTCAATAATGAAATTCAATCATATTTTTTAACAAAGAAGTTTTTAACATAAAATGATTTTATTTTAAATTACAATATTTATGTTTTTTTAAACAATATTTTTTTAAATAAATTCTTTATCTTGAATCAAACAGATAAGTTAAATAATGTTTTATTGTAAATAAGAGATGAGTTGCAAAAAGGGTAGATGTATTACAAAGCACGATGACACTTTAATTAGATAGGCATTAATATTAATGAGTAGGGTGTTTTGATTTGTCATTTTGAATTAAATGAAGTTTTTTTATTGGATTTGATGTGGTTATACTAATGAACTAAGATATATAAATGTAAATGTGTTTAATGATGTTTGTCTGATGAAGTCCTAGATGTATAAACTCTTTTTGGTGATTATTAACAGCGATCTCTGGGTCTTTTGGCACTTTCGTAGTGGATTATTGGTTTTATTCCAGTGCCTTGTGCTAGTTTGGTTGTGGATTAGGTTTATGATGAAACCTTAGTGTCTGTGAGACACAGGTGTGTGGACTATGCATGGTATGTGATGTGGAGGGCTGTGGAGATTGTGTGTGTGTTTGCCTTGGAGGCCTCCTTTGTTTGGGTATGCTCACAGTATGTGGAGGACCTCCGCATATGTGGGTGTGTGTTGTGTAGGTGTGGGTGGTGTTTGAGGTGTAGTGATTGTGCTGACAACCTTTTTGGTGCCAGATATACTGGCTTTAGGGGGAGAGAGCATGGACTCTAGGTTCCTAATGTAATTGCATCTGTCACAAATTGTGTTCCTACGTGGTAGTAGTAGATGGTTGTCCATGTACATGAGACAGTTGCTACACTGTCTCAGGATGTCCATATCAACCAGAATGGCAGGAGAAACTGTAGGAAATTATCCATCCATATTTCTCAGAATCTGAGGGAGAAAGGCCAGGGAGAGCTAAGGGGTGGGCCTAAAGCCTAAGTGCTTAAACTAAAACTAAGAGCTTAGAATAACACTTAATTTAGACAGGCTATAAACAAGCAGTAATAAATGCAACAGAAAAGATGCAGTTGAACACTTTAGAGAACAAGCAGCAAGTAGCAGGAAAAGCAAAATGAAGTAACAGAGTAGTAGGAAGAAACACAAATACAGAAAAATATAAGCAATTGAATAAAGTGTCTTTTTTTGTTTGTTTTATTTTTTTTTCCATTTAATTCAGTTATACCATAATTACTCCATTCTTTCCAGTTCTTTCCCAGTGCAAAACAATGTGATGCGACATATGGTTCAATCAGCTTTAGGGAAGAATTTAGTTGAGTTATTCTGAAAATTTGATTTACTTGAGGCAGAGTTTTCCAGTCATTAGCTAGTCTAATTAATAATTTGATTTTATCATTTCTATGTTTTTGACAGGCCTAGTTCTTATCCATTGCAATTATGGCTTCTGTTTCCAGAAACATTTGTTTGTGGAAAGCAAATACTGCTAAAAGACCATCACACCAGCTATCTTATCTGCCTGGATTCACAGCACAATACAGAAAAATACTATATCTACATTAAATTCAACAATGCTACAGTAAAGAAAAGTCATTGATAATTATTGTGTCTCAAATGCAAGTCTAGCTGGAACATGAACCTCAAGGGTCTCAATACAGTTGTCTCCTTCATTTATGTATAGATGTGACAAATCAGATAAACTTTCCCCAGTATTCACAAAAATGGAAACATATATAAAGATAAACTGGTGAAGTACCTTTGTCATGGTGAGAAATTTTATATATTCATTCCAGTGGATATGAACACTGGTGTCCCATGAGCAAATTTTTCTCAGAATGTTTGGTAGGTACAGTCTGCACTTACAGATATGTTGATAATTGTAAAATGGCTTACTTAATTACTTCAGGAAAAGATTCCATATTTTTCAACCACAATCTATGACAAAGTCATTCCTAGTTCATAAGTAATGATCTTGCCTTTAACATTAGTAGGTGTGCATAGTAGTATAAACAGATATGGTTAAAAAAGAGCTAAATTATGATTAGAAATTAATTGTTCAAATCATAAATAATGGCAAATGATGGTACAAAGTAGTTTATATTTTGAACAGTGTGAGTCTTCCAAATTTGGAAACATATGTGCTGTAGTCCCAATTCTAATTATATTATCTATATGTAGGGTTTCTATAAAAATCGTTGTACCACTTTGTATTTTTCTGATCCAGCCTGCTATTGAATACACTGCTACATTCTCTAATCTTTTAACAAGCCACCTAAAACAACTTGAAAGGATGTATTGATTTCCTACAAAAATACAGGGCTGGAAAAGTACAACTGTTCAATAAGGCTTCAGAAATTGTAATTACATTCTGTTTCTTCTAGGTTACTTAGAGGTAACCACCAGCTGGCTTATGAAGCAATTTGCGATACAGTTCTGATTTAATATCTGTGCACTGAACATATTGCTGAGGCGGTAAGGTCAAACTGGGGAACTTAATGCTAAAAATAATTATCAGTAGTAGAAAAATATGATATATTACAAAATATTTTCCAAGATTATGATGTACGTTTTTACTTTATCACAGGTATAGGTCAGTTGTTAACTTCCTTCAAAAGTGATATTGATACATACATATTATAGGAAGTATAAAATATAAACATGAGGTTATGGCAGTTATTATTCTTGAAAGCCAGTAGGTTATAAACTTGGCAACTGATCCTTTGAAGACATAAGCGTATAATTGACTAACGTTGTTAATGGGATGTTGAAAAAAAAAAACAACCAAAAAATAAATAATAATAAAGAGATAGAAACAGAAGGAGAATGTGATACAACACAGGTTTTGAGGTTTAATGCAGTGGTGAGATTACAGACGACCATTTTGCATAGTGTTTGTTGTTAAAATGTCTATTTTAAGATACAGCATCTAGGTGCAAAAGTCAGACAAGCACTTGACTTGTACTTTAATGATCTGTATCCTGTAAGGGTTAGCTCAGAAAGTAGTACAACATTTACATAACAAATGATGTAATCAGTCACACATTTTTAAGGAGTAAATTGTAGGATCTTTTGAAAGCTGCATTCTATTCATGAATCAACTATATTTTTGAGATATACTTGCAAAATGAAAGTTTGTATTGCTCTGTGGTGTCTCTTGTATAAAGTACTTCATATAAAGTATACAAAAAAAGCTCACAGGGTTAAACAGATATTCCTTGCAATGCTTGTATTGTGATGACAATGACTGAGGGAGATATTATAAAATCATGTTTTACTGGAACAGCCTTAACTAGCTGGTAGGTCACTTCCCTCACTCAGCTAAACTACTGTACAAGGTTCCTGTTTATAACACTAATAAATGTAAAATTCAGGAACATGTCACTCCAGGAAAGAAGTAAAAGCTAAAACACTGTTCACTTAAGAGACATAGACACACAATATAGCATCTGAGAGTGAGATGAATGGGGCAAATTGTTCAGACTAGACAACATATGTATTTCATGTATTTTTGTATGTGCAAGACATGAATTGCATTATGCATGTTTGTATGAAAATTCAGAACCCAGAAAGAAAAATGTTCTGCTGAATTTAAAATGATAAATCTTTGCCAGCTGTGATGTCTAAATCATTTGTATGAGGATTTCAGACAGAAGTTACTTTATTATCATCCTTAGTGAACTAGGTTTAGCAACAAGTTCCCAAAAAATCTGCTTATCCAGTGGCAGTTCTCCTTCCTTGGGAGTAAGAGTGAGTATGTAACCATTGTACTCCGACCTCCAGCAGCAGATCTAAGAAAGAAAAGATGCCACTAGAGTTAACTTTTTATGTGTGGTTCAAGACATGTCCCTATATAAGATTAAAATTATTTGTCTTCTTATGAAAACATAAGAACTTCTTTGTCTATTTTCTCAGTGATGTGGCCACCACTGGCTCACTTCTTTGTCTATTTTCTCAGTAATGTGGCCACCACTGGCTCACCATTGTTTCATAGCCAGAGTGGCCAGCTGCCATCTGTGCGGGTTTTTTAGCCATTTTTAGGAGTGTTGTGGTTATCTGGGCATTTGGATGAGTGAGATAATGTACCATATAAGATTGTGTCTAGGGTATAGCATTATCATGCCTGAGAAGGGCAAAAAAAAAAAACAAGCAGATTGTCTTCATGATTACAGCTTCTCTTGATTTACTTGACACAAATGAGTCATACATCTGGCATAAACCTATTAGCATATTACAAAGCATCTAACTCTCATTAGTTCTGTGTATGTGGTGGTCACAGGCCAGCAATTTAATTATTTCTGGCATAATTTATAAATCACTAGCAAAATTATTCAAAGTATCCAACAAATACTATATATCTAACTTTGTATAAGACTTCTGTTAGTAATGCCTGACATATGAGCTTCTTGATACTTGGCTGTGCTATTCATATGCTGGTAGATCCAAGCCATTGGATTCGTAAGTTCTTAACCTAAATAACACCATTATCAGATTGTTTTGCTGCTCATAATTTTCTGGGAGAAGTAATGATTTGGCAAATTACATAAGTATCAGCTCTTTTTTTTCCATTTTTTATTATTTAATATTTGGTATTTATCTTGGTTTTCTGTGGGCCTAAAAACACGATGTTTCCCCTACCTCATACCTATTTTCATCAGCCTTACTGCTTTCTTTCTTTCTAGTGTGGGATAAGTAGAAAGGACTAATAAGGGGTGCCTTTAAAAGTGAGATCTTTACTTAACATTGTTACTAAACTTACTCAGGAATATGGTTAACCCCCAAAACTCTCCACTATTCCTACTGCTATGGCCAGAGGGAGGAGCGTGATAACTGTTTTCAGCAAGATAATTTCGAGTCCATCGCCTTAACCACTATTTAATGATGTCACAAATCTGACAAACAAAGTTTTGGAAGCCTTGTTTATGCCACAGATATTTGATAAGATAACTCAATAAGAGCATAAAAAGGCTAAGAAAGCATATTATTCCATGACATCGTTATTTGGTCTGAAAGCTATTACTTTGCAACCGACTACATGAGCACTAAAACCTTCATCCTCGTCTTCATTCATTCACTGCTGTTCTTAAGGTGCCTCCTTCAGCTGAACAGGCAAGTAAATAAATAAATAATGGTGCTGCGGTAGCATTGTCGCTTCACAGCAGAACATTGTCTCATTCAATTCTCAGTTAGAGCGTCTTCTGTGTGGAGGCATGCGTGAAGGAACATGCCTTCGTTGAAGGTTGTGCATCGGGCTGGTAACTCGGCACGTAAAAAATCAACTCCCAAACATTAGCGAACCGGAGTTCCGCTGTAGCAACCCTTAACCGGGATAAGCCGAAAGACACAACAAAGGAGTCTAACAGAACATGTTCAACTTCAAACATAACAAAAAGATCATCATAAATACTGAGGTAATAGCTGCTGTTGATCCATGCAATTTTTTTTGATGTTATGCAGTTAGACTATCTGCAAGATTGTTTATCAGCAACAGGAGTACCTTGTAAGTTTAGGGATTAATTCTTGAACCATACTGTTTTCTCTGGTTAGATTACACATTTATTTGCTTTTTGTTTTTTTCTGAGAATGGGTTGTGATGGGCACAGGAGAAAGCTAAAGGTACTTCCTCATCTGCCATCCACTCAGAGGAGTGAAGAAGTTCTTTCAAAAGCTCTCTTTCTTGTCTTCTCTTGGGCTTATATGGTTCATTCTGTGGACCGCAGTATCAAATCTGATAAGAAAATTGTGGCTTTTTTTAATAATTCCTTTACCTCTATTACTTACACTTGTAGGCATACTTGGACTTCATTTCCCAACTTGGTCTTATGGCTAATGATTTGATGATGGAACTGGTCATTTGGCCTGATCATTCAGTCATTCAATTCATGGTTGACTGACTCTTAATTAAACCCTTGTACTTGGGCCTTGTGCAGTGCAGGAGATTTTATTCAGCCATCTCGGACATTCTTAATTCTGTCTTACTATGCCAACTTCAGCACTGTAGTGTCGCTAGTCTAGATGAGTCAGTTAGGGCTTATAGCCAAGCCCTTGCTTCCTTGCTTTAAACTGTGGGTCCCAAGCGATATGCAAGTAGTCCACTGGTCACACAGGAACCATGGTTTGACTGTGACGTTTGCAAGCTTAGGAGGATTGATTGAAGGATCAAGCATAATTGATATTGCTGTAGCCTGCATGAGGTCATACTTGTCCTGAATAACTATTTCTCAATTTACCAGCTTCAAATCTCCCAGAAGAAGTCTGGTTAATATCATTACAATCAATCATATTTCCAGTAACTATACCTCTCAACTGTCCAGAATTTTGCCGAACGTCCCTTATTTTTCTTGTATTTTGTCCTGTCTTTCATGACATATGTTACAAATGATACTATCAAGCATATACCAATAGAAAATCCAGCTGCTCAACAATATTTCTATGGCTGTATTTCTTTCTATTGATATATACTTGAGTTACAAGAGGCATACTGATTGGGCTGTCCAATCAGTGTATACATTTTTGATTACTAATGACATTTTATTGTATAATTTCTTGTGTGGTTGCATTTTTAAAGTGATGATACACTCTTCTTCATTCATTTTTATTTCTTTTTAACATGAACTGTGTTATTATTATTTTGGTGCTTTACATCACATTATGTTTATGAAATAAGTCATAATTTGCTTCCCTTACTTTACTGTGAGGCTTCATTTTTGGATGCATCATATGAATTATTTTGATATACAGCTAGCATCATTATTTGACATTGCCAGCACCTTTGCTTGGCAGCAGGCGCATTTAATCCATACAACTTTTCAAAATGTCATTACTACTCTTCAGTGGAATACTAGGAGGCTTTTTATTTCACATTTTGTAATAAACTTCAAACCATCTCAGTGAACTACTAATTCTGTCACTTTCTATGTAGTACTTATTGGCTTTCTCTGTCGCTTTGAATATGATATTCTGATATTTTAACATCTTATCAGACTTCAACATGTTTATAATTTCTGTATTGGAATGTTTACTTCTGGGTTGGCTATTTTTTGATCTCTAGGGATATAGCTCATATAATAGGCATTCCTGCACACATGAATCTTCTAAATTTTGTTCAGTTGTATGAGGCACTAATTGTATGAGGTAATCACCATTACAGGAGCTAAAAGGCAGAAGTCATCCATCTCTTCATCCAAGTATGTTCTGCTGGTGTATCATCCATAAGTCAAATTGACTTCTTCTGAAAAGTGAATTCTTAATTATTACTTGTTTAGGACAGCCTTAGAAACATATTCACATATTCTTCCACAAGGATGCTTACATTTTTTATCTTTCACCATTCATCTCCACTTATAAGTGCAGTTAATTTGGTTTGTTAGTATGAAGAACTGATCACAGCAAGTGCACATTTATAATGAATGGCAATGAGTCCAGTGTTTGGGAACTTCCAGAAAGAGATAAGTTGCAGAAGAGGAAATTGGATCTCTAATGAAAACATTACAGAAGAGCAGGCTTTATGAGGTGAGAAAGTCCATGCATTAGGAATTACTATGCAGATGAATTCTCCTTCATAGATTTATTATGAGTACTCCGAACAGCCAAATGTTTTTCTTTCATTACACTTTCAGTCTTTATTGCCTCACACCAAACACATTTCAATTACCAGTAGTAGTGTATGTTGGCATGAAGTATTGACACTTGCATATGTCTTTGTTACTACATTCTATCAATAAGTTCTGCAATTATTTTGATAGTGACAGAGAATAAATGGACACTTAACTCTCCAAAAATTGTTGCTTTCTACTGATGAACTAATTATATTTTTGCTGTGTTAAACAGTAGTTTATTATCTAGCTTTACCTGCAGTCCCAATGCTTTCCAAGACTGATGAGCTTTTCTGTTTTTTTTTTGTCAACTAATTTGTAATTAAATCCAAAATGCAGCCAGAAAAAATATTTTGGCTCACTACTTTACACAATCAATAGGTTAGAAAACAAATGAGTGATAGACAATTGAGGATTAACATGTTCACGTTTACTTCTTTACTGTGCTAAGAAGATCTGTTTTATTTAGGAAGTAGATACTTCCAAAAACAAACTAATAATGTTATATATTAGGGATTGTAAAACCTGTCTGTTATCCATGTTGTTAAGTGGCTGTTAGAGTAGAAAAGCTGATTACTCCAGGATAATGTACCTAGTTTGTTTTCTGTTGTATTTTGCATTTTCACTGCTATGATTATCATGCTTTTTCATATCATGCCCCAAAATAGTCATTAAATGCATCACACAACTAAAGTAAATGCATTAAGAAATATTACATTAGCCTTTACCGACCAGGCAGGGTGCAGTAAGCCAATTACACATTTTCAGAGCAAACCTGATTGCTTCACTCCAACAGACTGGCATTGTTGGAAATATGCAAGTCAGTTTTGCTGGGCCCATATTCAGATTATGAGACATTTGAGTTTTATGTAGATAATTATTCTAACATCTGGGATTTTTTTTCTTGTTTATCGCACATAAACTTTAAAAACAAGCAGGTGAATAATAAATACAAAACAGGTAAAAATGAATGCAATTTGCATAAATAAAAACTGGAAACATAAAATAAAAGGGATTTCCTAAAAGATTTGTGTAGCAGCTATTTTGTTGTTATAACAATCAGCTACATTCAGAATAAAATAAAACAAATTATCAGCATAGCCACGTTCTTATGGCAAGATATTTGCTTTAATACTGGCGAATGAAATAAAAAGTATCAAGCTTAATAAATGTATTTGGTATTTTATTTTCTTGGTATACCTTAAATGTCTCTCTCAAGCTATTAAAGTTTCTACTCCTTATATAAGTCTATCTGATCTTTAAATCAGAAGTGGCAAAAGCAGCATATCATGATTTTCTTAATACTGCATTTCCTTTAATGAAACTTGTCTTCTATGGTATTTGTGTTGTAATTGCAGTAGTTATTTTTTCATAAATGAATGCATAACTTTATCTTTCTAGTGTGCTTCTTTTCTGAAATCCTTGGCCATATGCAAAAATGGTTCACACAGATCAGTGCAAGTGTCCATTTTAACAAATAATCCTTTTAATGGGTGCATAAATGGAAAATACTAATTTCTGATACGTACTCCAACCCGAGAGTTAAGTCTTGTGTAAATCAATATTGGTGCAGACATAAATGTACATAGAGATAGTATATATGTCCTTAAACTGATATAAATAAGCATGAGTTTTCAGTTTCCAAAAGTAATTCGGATAATCTTTATAACTAGAAGAAACTGCTACATGGTGTTAAGAATAAATTTAATGGTATTGTGCATTGCAAGACATTTCATAAGACTATAATATATAAATGCCAAAGACAAATATTTTAGCAATCTAAATAGCTTGTGTGGAAACTTAAATAGAATGAAAATTGCATCAGGGATAATATATATTTTTGCAGGTAAACCTAGATGGAATACATGAAACAATCCTGTGATAATATTTAATTGTCCTTGTTTTTAAAATCTGCAACTTGTTTATGTTATTGCCCTTTTTTGCAAGGAAGTTCTTCATTATTTTTTAAGTAGTAGATATTTTAAGCTTTTGCATTAAACTGCATTAGAACTGATAGTAATAGTATATTTTAAGTCTTCAGTAATAACTACCATAAATGTCAAAGTCACTTTTCAATTATCAAAGAGTTTATTCCACTATGAGATCTTGACAGACAAGATACTGAGGAACCACATCACCTAACACAGATTCCCAAAATACAAAAAGGTGAAAATCTGAAACAGCAAGCATTGTTTGCAAGGGGCAAGCCCCACCACCACAACCCCCATATCATACTCTTGGGTAGGCTTATAGGAGCTTCAGGGTCAATAGCCTAGTAACTTCCTATGATCCTAAGGGAGCAGCCCCATTAAAACTTCTATATACCACCTCTGTGGTCATACAAAAATGTAAAAAAGAGAAATCTTCCAAAACAAAGGAATAACTGCCAGTGTCCTCTTAGAAACTGCACCAGTGGTCATTTCCTATAGAACACAGTTGTTCACATTCTGTTCCTTAGCATCTTATGATTTGGGCACTTGACACCCAGAAAGTCTGATCTTGACCACATATAGATATAGCCTAATAGGTTATATGGATAACCTTCACTCTTGTTTTTTTTCTGAGCAATTTGTTAATATTTTCTTTAACAAATTATTGTAGTAGTGAAGTAGATGAAATGTCAGCTCTCAGAATTACCCACAGATGTGGTGTTTGTATGTGCCCTGTAACAGATTGGTACTCGATTAGCTAGGATTAGTTTCTCTGTATTATGTTCATTATGTGCACAGACAGGCAAAAGCTATCCTGCAACCTTCACCTGACTTAAATAAGTCTTAAAGAATGAGGATATTAAGTTAAAAAGTATCTTATTTAAACAAATCCTTCTCATGTTTACTGCTTCAGCTGAATGTCAAAACGTTCATATCTACAGTCTTATTTTTGGTTTCAGACTTAGCCTCTTCTGACTGAATGCATTAGTAGCCTTTAAATCACCACAACCAAAGCAACAAAACAGAATAAATCCACAACTGGCCACCGGATAAAATGTTTATTGCAAAAAACACTGAAACACTCTAGCACTTTGGCAAACAGCCTTCCAGGAGTAATACAAACTTACCAAACATAAAACATCTTATATAATCATATCTATTAACAATCAATTACTCAATAAATACTGTTAACCTCAAAATGTAAGCCTAAAGGCAACAATGTATTAAACTATAAAATATACATGGATTCTTTGTACAACAATTTGTCTTTTAAAACACACATTTCTCCAATAAACATTTTATCTGGTGGCCAGTTGTGGATTTTTACATTAGTATTCTTATTTGGAAGTTTTTATTATAATTTGTGAATCAGTATATTTAGAGTGATATAAATTTAGCCACTGGTCTCGCTATTTTTATTTTTACAGTGATAAAAGCATTTGTTCTGAAAACATGTTTGAACACTGCTATTCATTTTGCTAGTAACACCAATGAGAACAGTAACTGACTGCATTAATTATTTGTGAAATCGCTCTGTTGAGGGGTCTGTTTCATGTTATTGTTTTGTAATTTTTTTTTCTTTTTTGTAATTAATATATGGCTTTATTCAGGAGTGGAGATTGTTAAAATGATACGATAGTCTCTGTATTTTAAAAGTGAAACTATGTTGGGGTCATTTTCTTCAGTTTTATTTCCACTTCATTCTTTTTCATTTGGGTGTTGAATATATCTGAAGACAATTTTGCTTAGAAAGTTAAGATTTCTAGTATGAAACCAACTTTAATGACTCCCAGAATCATGCTTGATCGGAGAATTGGTCAATCTGATGTCAGATCAGTTGGGCTTTCATTTTAAGGCTGCCATTTCAGGACAGTGCAGTGGTGTAGTGATTAGTGTTGTCACCTCACAACAAAAAAATTCTCTGGTTTCATTCTCAGCTGTGGGTGCTCTCAGTGCAGAGTCTCCATGTCCTTCCTGTATTTGTGCGAGTTTCCTCTGAGTAATCTGATTTCTTCCCACATTACAAAGCCATGTCTGGAGTGTTTCTCCCTGGTCCTCTGCTGAAAATTGACTTGTTCCAAGTTGGACTTTTCCCGGTAGACAAATGTTAAATAACTAAATGCTCTGCATTCCAGGTGTGTCATTTGGAGAGAGAACTGATAGAAAAGAAGTGTATTCTTCAGAAATTGTTAATTATAGTATTTTTCAGCATGGTAACAGCACACCTTTTAAATTTCACTGTCATGAGCTTGCTGAAGAAATGACCACACTAAAGAACCTTATTTTGTTTAATTTTACTCTACAGCATGGCTGTAAGACATTCAGTCAAATATTATACTATTGAATTTGAGGTAAAATAGCCAAATACAAAACTGTAAAATGTTTTTAACTGGGTATGTGTAGGGATACCACATGTAACACACTCCCATAAAGGGAATTGTACCTCCTGTATCCCCACCTTAATATAATCAACTCCAGACTTGTTTAATTCCAGAGAAACTGGAGAAATCCCCTTTATTCTTTAAAATTTTAGTAAGGTACAATAGTTGTCTTCTTATACACAGCATTGCCATGTTAGCAGAAGAAAAGAGAAGAGATTCTGAATATGAGTTTTCTGAAGTAAAGCAAATATATTTTTGAATAAGTGCTTGAGAGTACTTCACTATACTTCTCCCAAGAAGCCAGCCTCCCTAAATGGGACCAATAATGATTGAGTCTACCTTCAAGATGGCATTTGCATTTTCCTTAAAGTGTTTTGTTCTGAAAGGCAGTACGTATTGTAGAAATCTCCTGATCTAGAGAAGTATTGGTGTTTAAGTGGTCCACAAGGACAGCATACCCAGAGGTGTGATATATCTTGCACATAATTAGAAAATATAGCTTTGTTCGTTTATATGCATCTGTAGAAAAAAGACAGAACAAGTTTTATACTGCATGGATCACAGAAGAAAAATCTATATTAATTTCAAGGAGTAAAGCGAAGTAGGGCCTAATTTGATGCTACAGATGGCAAAGCTTTATGTTTATGCAAGCTACTTTGTTTAATGACCCATCAAACCTTACTCATTAGGAGTGGGGCTGCCCCAGCTGATTTCTTTAATAGGATATTTTTATTGGCTACCTGTGGTCTGTGATCCACACTTTTACCAAATATTGCAAACTGCATTTTAAGGGCAGACATTCTTTTACTATAGTAGACATCTACCTAAGCCTTGACTTCCACTTGAGTATTGCACACAAAACAAATTAAAGACCGTGAGGATAAAGATTGTGACATTATTGCAGCACACTAGAATGAAGTGCACCACAGTAATAGGTGAGATGACTGAATCACCACTGTCCTCAGAGAATAACTATCCCCTTCCAGCCTGTCATTAATTTCTTTCATTGTATCAAATTACTAAGTCTTAGTGTTATGATGAAGTGTGCATGATTTAATAGTAGAATTGTGACTAAAATGCCTGTATTGTTTACCCACTGTTGGATACTCCTGGTGTTCTGTCTGCAGTGTGATTCTCAAACAATCTGGAAATATATTGCTGATTGATAAGTATATTTCTTGGCATTTTAACCTTTCAGAGTTCTGCATCATCTTAATTTTGCCTGACTGAATTATTTTATATATTTTCTGGCATTGTTTTCTTTTTCTCATCTGTCCTAAAACTACATTGTTTTCTGTTTCTCATCTGTCCTGAAACTGTTTCCCCCCTCCCCCCACTCTATTCTTGTGGTGGTGTTATAGTTGGTGGCTTTGCAGTTGCCCGCCCCTACTGTAAATTTGATCTGGGACACCCCTCTCGTCTGGTATTCACTGTACTCAATACAGAGAGAACATTTGAGAAGGCCAACCCACTTAAGTTCTTAACCTTGAATTTTTCTTCTGCTCCTTCTTCCTCTCTCCTTGCACTTTACTAAAAAAAAACTGCACTTTATTTTGCTTTTGCCTCTTCTTAAAAAGTTCTCAGTTGTATTTATTCTGCTCCATTTATTACTGCTTGGTAGTAGCCTGATTAAATTGTAACTGTTATTCTAAGCTTTTGGTTGAAGCACTTGGGATTCAGACAAGTTGTTTTACATTAAGATTTGTGGTCTGCACTGTTGTGGCAGGACAGGTAGCTTACATCCTTCTAAGTTGGGAGTTGCTGATTGAAGGTTTAGTGTCTGTTATTCTAAAAGTGTATTATTTCTGGTTTAAGCACTTGGGTTTTGGGCCAGTTATTTTACATTAAGAAGGTGTAGTCTGCACTCTTGTGGGAGGAGAGGGTAGATTCTGCCGTTCTGAGCTGGGAGTTTCTGGTTAAATGCTTATTGTGCCTGCTTATTTGAACTGTTTCTTTCTGAAATTGGTACACCTTGTTTGCTGTAGCATAGACTAAATTCAGACCTGCTAAATCTAGTTTTGTTTGTATAATTTGAGCACTAATCCAAACCATCTTTTTTTGGAGATTTTTCCCCTGCACCCTAGTGGCAGGAATGTGCAATTAGAACTTGTCTGATCAAAGACTGCTGGAACGGGGCCCAGATTTTAGCTTTTTATTGGTTAATTAGTTAATTTGTTTAAATCAGTTTGTTCATTTGCTACTGTTATATATATATATATATATATATATATATATATATATATATATATATATATATATATATATATATATATATATATACACTTTATGCATTGCCGCTTAGCTAGAGTTAAACTATTCCCTGCGCCATAAAGTCTGTTCTTCAAATTTTCCCTTAGAACTAGCCAGTTTTTTAGTTTTAGCACTAAAATCTGTTTCTTTGCACTCAGCACTTGTTCAGAACTCATTGTAAGCACTAAATAAGCTACAAATTACTACACCACTCAACTTTCCTCACTTGTCTAGAGGAAAACAGGTTTTCGTACTTAATAAATAAGCACCTATCCAGGCATGTCTAAGGGTCAGCTCCCGGTGTTTTCTCCTGTCTACCTGATGAATCTGGGCATCTTGGGAATTGCCTTATGTATACAGACAATCCTGTCCACCTACCACCCAACACTACATCCTGTGAGAGATGCACTTATATAGCCAAACTGGAAGCAAAGCTCTCTTCACCCAAGGCTGAAAAAGACAGTCAAGAGGAGAAGGTAAACACTTGCACCACACCACACTCATCACATAGTCCCTCAAAACCTACACCACCAAAACACACACATAGAAACATGAAACACACACCTACATTTGCGGAGGCTGTCAATAAAAATCTGCTCAAGCAACAGAGACCTTCAAAGCAGAAACACAAGAAACCACCACCCCCCCCCACACAACCCAAATGAAACATAGCACACAAACTCAGTGTGCCACTCAACCACAGCCCATAAGGCATAACAACATACTCAACACTCTAGTCATAGGTGACTCTATAGTCAAGCACACTGATGTTAAACTCACCAGACTAAACAAGGAGAAAGTTACTGTCAGCTGCCTGTGGGGTGCCAGGATTCGCCACATAATGCACACACTCAGGTCACTCCACAACAAGTACAAATATGACTCTGTCATTGTCCATGTTGGTGTGAATGACCTGAGATGTACCACCCTGGACTACATGAAAAGAGACATGGAGGAGCTCTCCAATCTTGTAGTCCAGGCAGGTATGATCCTATCCCTGAGTAGCATCCTGCCATCACCCAGACTGATACCACAGTACAAGGACAAAATGATTGACTTCAACAATTGGCTAGGCTTCTGGAGTCATTCTAAGGGGATCCAGTATCTGTCTGCCTGGGATGACATGATCGACAGACCACAATGCTTTGCCAGAGATGGCCTGCAACTGTCGCCCTTGGGATTCCAGATACTGGCTAAGGCTCTTGCCACCCCTATAGTGCCTTTTTAGGCAAGGTTCAAATGACAAATTCACCACTTTAACAGGTACAAGCAAGCAAAATCTGAGGGTAATGCTACTCAGTGCTAGAAGTCTAAACCGCAAAATGCATTCACTCGAGGCACTCCTTAAAATGGAGAACATCGACATTTGTGCAGTGACAGAGACCTGGTTCAAGGCTCCAGAGAGCACCCATGCATTGCCAGGCTATAATTCATACTACACCTTTTGGCCACCTAACCTGGACCGAAACACTAAAGGTGGAGGAGCGTCCATATTCATTAAGGATAGCCACACCTCCAGGCTAGTTGCTCAGCATAATGCATCCGAGATTATCCAAGTACAACTAACTCTGGGCAAGTACGCAATCCAAATTGTAAGTTGCTACAGATCCCCCACCATGCCCCAGGATTGCCACTCCTCATTTCTTGATACACTGGAAAATATTAGGGTACAACCCAACACCCTAATAATGGTGATTTCAACTACCCCACCATTAACTGGGAAAACTACTCATGAACCAACTATTTTGCTCAACATTTTCTGGAATTCATAAATTCCAATGCCTTGGATCAACTTATCCACACCCCCACCAGGGGCAGCAATATCCTAGACCTGGTCATTACCAACATGGGTGACCGGTGTTCCACACCAGAGGTCAGTTCCTCATTGATCAGATCCGACCACAAGCTAATCACCCTAGAACATCCACATCCAGCCCCCACCCCCCATTAGGGAAACCATTGTAAAACATTTCTCCAAAGCCAACTTCACGCTTCTTAAGACAGAAGTGACAAACTTCATGACACCCATGCAGATGGACAATAGAGGTGTGACTGCTGAATCCTACACAAATGCACTTTATAAGCACTTACAGGAGTGCATTTTTCATGCTGTCCCTAACAGAACCAAGATGCTATCCTCCAAAAAGAGGAAGCCAATCTGGTGGTCCCCTGCCATAAACAAACTCTACAACAGAAGAAAGAAACTGTTGCAAAAAAGAGTAAAATTCCACGATTGGAGGAACTCCCTGGTCAGCCTCAGTAAGAAGCTGAGATCCCTCATAAAATCCTCCAAAGCTAGTTATGAAAACAAAATCGCCACTGATTCTAAAGACAACCACAAAGCATTCTATAACTATGTCAAGAATCTCAATGGCAGCACTCAGATCTGCTCTGAGTTACAGCACAATGGCACTAAATATACAGAACCAACTGATATTGCCAACATCCTGGCAGATAGGTTCAGTGCTAACTTTACCCCCCTCTCACCCCCTAAAGGGCCCATCTCTATACCGGAAGAATGCAAAGTTCCTGTAATCACGGCTGCACAGGTAAAAACCACACTCTCCAAAGCCAAGAACACAGCATCCATGGGACCTGACAACATCTCAGGCTGCGTTCTACATGAACTGCAGAATGAATTGGCACCCCACCTAAGCACCATGTTCAGTCATAGCTTCACCTCAGGCTTTGTGCCCACTGAATGGCGCACACCAATGGTTATCCCATTCCACAAAGGGGGGAACCACCATGGACCCTGGGAACTACTGCCTCATTAGCCTAACGAGCCTGGTCTGCAAGGCCATGGGACGTATCATCATGGATCTTATATACAAAGACATTGGTAATCTCCAAACTCTGGACCCCACCCAGTTCAGGTTTGTAAAAGGCAGATCATGTCTCCTAAAATATAAGCTTTTGGATCCCAAACGGGCGGGGGAAATGGGTTAAAGCCATCAGTCTCCCAAACTTTTAAATCCCCCCTTGGGAAATAAAAACCCTAAACAGGGATTCCCAGCACAAAATTTCCAAGGCTTGACAAACCCCACTTGAAATAGAACTCCAAATGATTAACCAGTACAAGTGGGTCCAAGGGTTTATCCGGGCCTCCCTGTTTGGGACACTTTTTTAATCGGCTAACAGAAGGGGGGTTTTTTAAAATTTCAGTCTGCCCCCTGTTGAAAAACCTTGAGTACACCCACAAAAAGGGTAAAAGAGTTTGCGATGGGCTCAACTAAGCCAAAAAGATTGACCCTTTGGTAAAAATCTTTCCAAAACCCCCAAGGGGAGTCTTTAAAATGATAAGGCCTTGGGGAAGGGGGCATGTCTCCCTTTGTAACTCCCCCGATAAAATTTCTGTACACCCATAAAAGGCCTGGAAAAAAGGGCATGTTCCCCCCTTTTATCACCCTTAAACCCCTTTTAAAAACCCTTTTTGGAATTTTTCACAAACATTCCAACGGAAAAGTAAAATTCCTCAAAAATTATGGCCTAAAAGAGCCCTAGTCTAAAAACTCCACTTTACTGAACCTCCAAAAGGGATTCCCGCCTAAAAGAAAAAACCCCCCCAGACGGGAACTACTTAAAAAAACCCCCCTTCTGACTACATGTCAGGCCAAAATTTTCATAAAAAACAAAAATCTGGGGTAATTCCTGCCTAAACTTCCCCTACCCAACAAACAGCTTAAAATAAAAAGTCCTAAGATTCTTTAAAAACTTGTATTATAAAAGAAAAATTTACCCGGGGGAAATTGTGGTTGAAACACGGAAAAAAATTTTTGGTGGGGAAACCCGGGCCAGGATAACCCCCGGGCCCAAAGCCGTACCTCCCAGCCTATAGGAGGGCAATTTCAAAAAAAAATTTTGAACATGCATAAAAAAAAAATAAAGGAAAATTTGATTTTAAAAGCCTAAATGAAAAAAAAAATTTAAAAAATAAAATAATTTCATGGAGGCTTTAATTTTAATATTTAAAAAACAAATAGTTAAGTTTTTTTTGATAACCCAATTTAAAAAAAACATAATTCCTAGTTAAAACTTTACATGTTAAACCCCATCACCATAAATGAAGCAGTAAAAAAATTTGGCAGTGCTGGCCATAATTTTTCGGCCGAGATAAAATTGATGCCCTTTTTGTCATTTGTTGCTTTTGGCAAAAAGTTTACTTTTTTTTTCTGTAACTGTAGTCTAAGGAAAAAATTCATGGGTTTTGTAACTGGGTTTTGACAATAACTTCATGGGTAAGATTTTTTTTTGGTTTTGTCTTAATTTATGGATCCAGTTAAAATTGTTTGTTGGTGATCTCATAAAGTTTTAAAATAATAAAGTAAAATTGTTTAAAGGGAAAGGGTAAATTAAATATGAAAAATAAAAAAAAAAAAGTTATAAATGAAAGGAAAAAAAAAGGATTATAAAAGATAAGAAAGAAGTGGGATATGGGGGTTTAAAAATAAGGATTGGGTTTACCAAGAAAGGTTTGAGAGGGAAAAAATCTTAAGAAAGGGAAAGGGAAAATGGCTAAAGAAAGAAATTTGATTTTAAATTTGGGGTTTAAAAATAAAGTTTTGGAAAATGGTTAGGAAAAAAGGGGCCCAACCTTGGAGTAAAAAGTGAAAAACCCAACCTAAAAAAACAGGGGGTAACCCCCTTTTAACTGAAAGGAACAGGGGTTCATTTGAAACTGAGGGACCCCCCTTTTTTTGGAAATAACTTTAAGTAAAAAAAGCTTGTAAGTATTTTTTGGGAAAACCCCGGATAAAAATCTTCCTTGGAACTTGGAAAATAACCCCTTTTTAAAATTGAAATATAAGGACTTTTTGCCCCTTTTTTTAAGAGTTTTTTTTTTTTCCTTGTTAAAAGTTTTTTTAAAAAAAGGTAAAAAATGTTTTTTTGAAACTTGCTAAGGTGGGGGTTTTGAAAAATTTTATACAAACCTGAATTTTTACAAGTTCAACTGATTTTGAACAGCCCCAAAATGATGGTTTTTTTAAAAAACCACTAGGTTCATTTAAAATTCCCCCGGGCATTTATAAGCCCAGCCTGGGCTTTGCCACCCCTTTTTTTTTTTGCACCCTTTTTATTATTCTTGCCTTTCTAACGTGCCGAAGTGAACCCCGGGGAAACCGACCCCCCCATCTCAAAACCTCTTAAAGGGGTCTGAGGAGCCAATGGGGGGATTTTTTTAATGAAGGGGGTTTTTGAAGCCCCCCGGTTATTTATTTCTCGAGGGCAATTTTCAGTGCTAAGGGTTTATTTTTGAGGTGAGCATGATTAAATTGGGTTTACATGGCCTTATCGGGACAGGTACCTCGGCAGGGGACCCTGAGAGGCGGAGCTTTAACCGGGGCCTAGGCACTTTTGACCCTTTGACCCTTTGATCTTTGGGGTCTTTGTTTCAGGTGTTTTTAAAGGGTTAAAAAGGGGGGGGTTTTTCCCAAAGGGCCTGATAGGGATGAGAAAAAAAAGAGACCTCCCCCTAATTAATTTATTTAGGTGGGTTTTAAAATTTTTTCCCTTTCCACTTTGCAAAAAGGGTTGCATAATTGGGTCCCCGGTCCCAATCTTCTTCTTCTTAATATTAACCTTTGGAATTTTGGGCACTTTGTTTTGCCAAAGGGGATGACTATACACTTTTGGCTTTAGCTTGAGGCCATGGCTCTGGCACCAGTTGTCTGTTTCTATGAGGCCCTTTTGGAGGATGCTTTGTGGTGGAGAGTGATTATGGCCCAGTTTGCAGTCATCTGCAATCTTGCTCAGCCACAGTCCTTCCGTGTTGGCCTGCTCCTCCGTGAAAAATAAACCAAAAAAGAGAGGTCCCAGGACTGAGCCTTGTGGGGCCACTTGTAACTGGTTTGGAGTCTGACATGGCTCCAGCAATTCTAACCATGTGGGTTCTGTCCTTGAGCCAGTTTGCAACCCATCTAGTGACATAGGGGTTTATATTTAAGCTGGTGAGCTTATCTATAATGCCGAGTGGGGGATTTTGAAGGCTTTTGAGGTCCAGGTAGGCTGTGTGGGCCACCTTCCCTTCCAATGGCCTTGGTGACTGTTTCAAAGAAATCAACCAGGTTTAAGAGGCAGGATCTGCCCTTAACAAAGCCAAACTGGGTAGGATCCAGTGTCTGTAGGTCCCCAATATCTTTATTTATGAGGTCCATGATGATCCTTTCCATAGCTTTGCAGACCAAGCTAGTCAGGCTTATGGGGCGATAGTTTCCAGGGTCCGTTGAGGCACCACCTTTGTGGAGAGGGACCACTGTTGCTGTCGCCACTCTTGGGTACATATCCTGTAGTAAGGCTGAGATTGAACAGTAGTTTTATGTTTGGGTTTAGCTCTTCTTGGAGTTCATGTAGGCGCAGCCTGGGGCACCGCTGGTCCCATTGATGCTGTGTTTTTAAACTACATATTACCACCTCAACTTTCCTCACTTGTCTAGAGGAAAACAGTTTTCGATTTAATAAATAAGCACCTATCCAGGCATGTCTAAGTCAGCTCGGTGTTTTCTCCTGTCTACCTGATGAATCTGGGCATCTTGGGAATTGCCTTTATGTATACAGACAATCCTGTCCACCTACCACCCAACACTACATCCTGTGAGATGCACTTATATAGCCAAACTGGAAGCAATCTCTTCACCCAGCTGAAAGACAGTCAGAGAGAAGGTAAACACTCAAACGCCACCACACTCATCAGTCCTCAAAACTGCACCCACCACCAAAACACACATAGAAACATGAAACACACCTACATTTATGGAGGCTGTCAGCAAAATCTGCTCAAGCAACAGAGACCTTCAAAGCAGAAACACAAGAAACCACCCCCCAACACACAACCAAATGAAACATAGCACACAAACTCAGGTGTGCCACTCCAACCACAGCCCATAAGGCATAACAACATACTCAACACTCTAGTCATAGGTGACTCTATAGTCAAGCACACTGATGTTAAACTCACCAGGCTAAACAAGGAGAAAGTTACTGTCAGCTGCCTGTGGGGTGCCAGGATTCGCCACATAATGCACACACTCAGGTCACTCCACAACAAGTACAAATATGACTCTGTCATTGTCCATGTTGGTGTGAATGACCTGAGATGTACCACCCTGGACTACATGAAAAGAGACATGGAGGAGCTCTCTGATCTTGTAGTCCAGGCAGGTATGATCCTAGCCCTGAGTAGCATCCTGCCATCACCCAGACTGATACCATAGTACAAGGACAAAATGATTGACTTCAACAATTGGATAGGCTTCTGGAGTCATTCTAAGGAGATCCAGTATCTATCTGCCTGGGATGACATGATCGACAGACCACAATGCTTTGCCAGAGATGGCCTGCAACTGTCGACCTTGGGATTTCAGATACTGGCTAAGGCTCTTGCCACCCCTATAGTGCCTTTTTTAGGCAAGGTTCAAATGACAAATTCACAACTTTAACAGGTACAAGCAAGCAAAATCTGAGGGTAATGCTACTCAGTGCTAGAAGTCTAAACCACAAAATGCATTCACTCGAGGCACTCCTTAAAATGGAGAACATCGACATTTGTGCAGTGACAGAGACCTGGTTCAAGGCTCCAGAGAGCACCCTTGCATTGCCAGGCTATAATTCATACTACACCTTTTGGCCACCTAACCTGGACCGAAACACTAAAGGTGGAGGAGCGTCCATATTCATTAAGGATAACCACACCTCCAGGCTAGTTGCTCAGCATAATGCATCCGAGATTATCCAAGTACAACTAACTCTGGGCAAGTACGCAATCCAAATTGTAAGTTGCTACAGATCCCCCACCATGCCCCAGGATTGCCACTCCTCATTTCTTGATACACTGGAAAATATTAGGGTACAACCCAACACCCTAATAATGGTGATTTCAACTACCCCACTATTAACTGGGAAAACTACTCATGAACCAACTCTTTTGCTCAACATTTTCTGGAATTCATAAATTCCAATGCCTTGGATCAACTTATCCACACCCCCACCAGGGGCAGCAATATTCTAGACCTGGTCATTACCAACATGGGCGACCGGTGTTCCACACCAGAGGTCAGTTCCTCGTTGATCAGATCCGACCACAAGCTAATCACCCTAGAACATCCACATCCAGCCCCAACCCCCCATTAGGGAAACCATTGTAAAAAATTTCTCCAAAGCCAACTTCACGCTTCTTAAGACAGAAGTGGCAAACTTCATGACACCCATGCAGATGGACAATAGAGGTGTGACTGCTGAATCCCACAAAATGCACTTTATAAGCACTTACAGGAGTGCATTTTTCGTGCTGTCCCTAACAGAACCAAGATGCTATCCTCCAAAAAGAGGAAGCCAATCTGGTGGTCCCCTGCCATAAACAAACTCTACAACAGAAGAAAGAAACTGTTGCAAAAAAGAGTAAAATTCAACGATTGGAGGAACTCCCTGGTCAGCCTCAGTAAGAAGCTGAGATCCCTCATAAAATCCTCCAAAGCTAGTTATGAAAACAAAATCGCCACTGATTCTAAAGACAACCACAAAGCATTCTATAACTATGTCAAGAATCTCAATGGCAGCACACAGATCTGCTCTGAGTTACAGCACAATGGCACTAAATATACAGAACCAACTGATATTGCCAACATCCTGGCAGATAGGTTCAGTGCTAACTTTACCCCCCTCTCACCCCCTAAAGGGCCCATCTCTATACCGGAAGAATGCAAAAGTTCCTATAATCACGGGTTGCGGTAAAAACCACACTCTCCAAAGCCAAGAACACAGCATCCATGGACCTGACAACATCTCAGGCTGCGTTCTACATGAACTGCAGAATGAATTGGCACCCCACCTAAGCACCATGTTCAGTCATAGCTTCACCTCAGGCTTTGTGCCCACTGAATGGCGCACACCAATGGTTATCCCATTCCACAAAGGGGAACCACCATGGACCCTGGGAACTACTGCCTCATTAGCCTAACGAGCCTGGTCTTCAAGGGCATGGGACGTATCATCATGGATCTTATATACAAAGACATTGGTAATCTCCAAACTCTGGACCCCATGCAGTTCAGGTTTGTAAAAGGCAGATCATGTCTCCTAAACCTGATAGATGTCTTTGAAGCAGTCACCAAAGCCGTAGACAAGGGTAAGGTGGTTCACACAGCCTATCTAGATCTCACCATGGCTTTTGACACCATCCCCCACTCTGGAATTATAGATAAACTCACTAAACTAGGTATAAATCCCTATGTCACAAGATGGGTTGCCAACTGGCTCACTGACAGAACCCTCACTGTGAAAGTAGCAGACTCCAAATCCGACTTCAGACCAGTGACAAGTGGAGTACCACAGGGTTCAGTCCTGGGTCCTCTCCTGTTTGGTATCTACTTTTCTGAAGTACAGGCTAACACAGAAGGTGTTTGGCTAATGAAGTTTGCAGATGACTGCAAACTAGGGGCCATGATTGAAACTCCTAATGATGTGGACATCCTACAAAAGGGCCTCACAGAGACAGATGTCTGGTGTCAAAGCCATGGACTCAAGCTCAATGCCAAAAAGTGCATTGTCATCCCCTTTGGTAAAAACTCTGTACCCATGAACTACCACATAGGTGGTAGTCTGCTTAACACCGAAAGTATGATAAGAGACCTTGGGACATAGGTGGACAGTAGTCTCTCCTTTGATGATCACATCACCACAGTAGTCAGGAAATCCTTCTGTGTGGCACACCTCATCACAAACAGTTTCTCATCCAGGAAAAAAGAGGTCATCGTTCCCCTCTACTCATCACTCATTAGACCCATTATAGAGTACAGCACCCCTTTTGGTATGTATCTCACAAGACATCTACAACAACTGGAAAGACCGTAGAAATTCCTCAAAAAGAGGATTACTGGCCTCAAACAGATGCCCTACGCAGACCGTCTGAAAAACTCCAGCTTTACTTCGTCGCATATTGCCTACTCAGAGGCGATCTCTGCCTAACATAGAAAGCTATGTCAAGCCCAGAGCTATTGGACATGCTACACTTAAAGAAACCCCAATCTCTCCGAGCTACATGCTCTATGGACCTAAACCTTGTCAGTACAATAAACAGAACATGCTGGAGGGATAGATTCCTGTCCTAGAGACTTCCCATACTCCGGAACAAACTAGCTATATATATCAAACAAAGCTCCTCATTAGCATTCTTCAAGAAAAATCTTGATGATTGGATGGGAAATAGAAAATTCACCCCGGGGATCACCTCTGTGGCTCTGCTCAACAGGGGCACAGGAAAATAATTTTCTTGGGTGGCGAAAGCCAGGGTACCTTTTTGGCTAGGCTTATATAGGCCCTAGGGCCAATAGCCTAGTACCTACCTATGAACCTATGCAGTTGAGTGGCTAATTACAAAGCAAAAAAAATTACTGATACATGCACTAAATGAAAAATAAAGGTTTAAAGGCATTTGATTATAAGTGTTCTTCATGTAGAACCTGAAAAATAAATCAGTAATAACAATAATCATAATATAGTGCATGGAGTGCTGTGATTATTCTCAAGTATTTGGAAAAAGACAAATCAGTTAAGTTCTTCTATAGAGTGAGACCCAATCTTAACAAATGTTAAGCACCCCCTAATTCACTAGTTAAGATCAGGTATTATGCTAGGTAGTTAAATCTGCCAGTGCTGACCATCAAATGACAGCAGCAGAATAAAAAAAATTTGGCATGCTGTCTGTGCCACTAATCTGTTCTTGGCTTTCTGTAGCATAAAAGAGTGTGTTACTGCCTTTCTGTCAGTGCTTGCTATGTTCTTTATGGCAAAACAGTTATCACTTGTTTTTTTTCTGTAACTAGTAGTACATGGAGCAGATAAAACTTCATGAGTTATAAAGAATGATAACTGGGTTTTTGATCATTTTTTATAATGTGCTGTCAATGTGGATGCCAAGATTTACTTCTTGTGTTTTGCTCTCGAGGTGAATTTCGTGGCATCCATGTCTCGAACACATAATAACCAAGTTATGATTGGTGACCTGCTCATAATGTTTTAAAATAATCATAATGATAAAAAGTTAGTTGAGAAGCAAAGGAGAATACAAGTTAATATATGAAAGAACCTAAAAAAGAACAAGTTAGTAGAGATGCAAAGGAAAACGAAAGTGTACTATATACAGAGATATAGATATAGATAGTGGGATATGGGTGTCTACCAAGCATAAGGACTCTGAGAGCATTGTACCTTTAAGAAAGATGTATAGAGCAGGCAAACATGTCTTGAGAGAGAAGAGGTAAATTTTGGGAATGTAATGGACAGTAATAGAGAAGCAGGCATATTTCAGATTTGCAACATTGGGATTAGAGAATGCCGGCAGAGGAGTTTCTGAGAACCTGTGTGAGTGAAAAAAGTGGGACCTAAGCCTTGAGAGCTATCAAGAGTGTTACTATACACTGAATCCTGAAAAAGGAACAGGGGTGTAACCCATGTTGAGACGTGACAGAGGAACAGGAGAGTTGCTGTATATTGCAAAGCTGATGGTGTTACCCTGTCTCTTTGGTGGAAAGTAATTCTTGAAGACATAAAACTGAACTATGTAAGTACTGTTCTGGTGTTTGGAAAACCCTGGATAAAAAATCTTACCTCTCAAGTGAACATTAGGACCCGAATATGAACCGGACTTTTGAAACTTGTAAATATAATGGAGTTTTCTTTTCTGTTTCTCCATTGCTTGTTGCAAGAGTATTTGGTTTTATTTATCCTTGTAAATAAATCAGTTTTAAAAATTGTAAAACTGGCTAAAAGAGTGATTTCTTTCTGAATACTTAGATACTACACTGGTGGAGAATGTGAACAGAGAAAAAGTTTTATACAAACCTGTAATTTTGAGCTACAGTCTCAACTGATTGTTGAACAGACCCCAAACTGAGTGGTACATTTTAAAAGAACCATTCATAGGTTCATAGGTTCATACTAGGCTATCTGCCCTAGGGCATTTATAAGCCTAGCCAGAGTATGTTTGGCTTTCGCCACCCATTTTAAATTAATTTTGCTATGCCCTTTTTCGAGGTTAGTATACTGTGCCTCTGTCTAACAGTGACACAGAAGTGATACCCGGGGTAAACCTATGATCTCCCATCCACTCATCAAGATTCCTCTTGAAGAGAGTCAATGAGGGACTCTGCCTAACCTGGACTGGGATTTTATTCCATAGTGAAGGGAGCCTCTAGGTTATGAATCTGCCCCTCCAGCATGTCCTATTTATTTCAGTGCTGAGGTTCAAGTCTCTTGAGCATGTAGCTCAATGGGATTTGGATTTTTTGAGGTGCAGCATGTCCCTTAATTCCGGGTTGGACATGGCCTTATACGTCAGGCACAGGTCACCTCTGAGCAGGCGGTATGCCACTGAGTAGAGCTGGAGTTTCTTTAACCGGCAGCATATGGCATCTGTTTGAGCCCTTTGATCCTCTTGGTGAGGTACTTTTGGGGTCTTTCCAGTTACTGCAAGGTGTTTGGTAAGGTACATCCCAAAGGGGCATTGTACTCGATTATGGGCCTGATGAGGGATGAGAAGAGGCACAATGACCTCCCTAATCTAGATGTGAATCCTTCATGATTAGGTGGGCTATATAAAATGTTTTTTCTAACCACTTTGGCCACGTGGTTGTCAAATGAGAGATTGTTATCAACTTGGGTCCCCAGGTCCCTAATGACTTCTTTCTGTACTTAATGGATTACCACCTATGTGGTAATTTGTAGGCACTTTGTTTTGCCAAAGGGGATGACTATACACTTTTGGCGTTTAGCTTGAGGCCATGGCTCTGGCACCAGTTGTTTGTTTCTATGAGGCCCTTTTGGAGGATGCTTGTAGCCGGCTGGAGAGTCGATTATGCCCAGTTTGCAGTCATCTGCGAACTTGGTCAGCCACAGTCCTTCCGTGTTGGCCTGTACCTCCGAGAAATATACCAAAACAAGAGAGGTCCTAGGACTGAGCCTTGTGGGACGCCACTTGTAACTGGTTTGGAGTCTGACATGGCTCCAGCAATTCTAACCATGTGGGTTCTGTCCTTGAGCCAGTTTGCAACCCATCTAGTGACATAGGGGTTTATATTTAAGCTGGTGAGCTTATCTATAATGCCTGAGTGGGGTATTGTATCGAAGGCTTTTGCGAGGTCGAGATAGGCTGTGTGGACCACCTTCCCTCGCCAATGGTCTGGTGACTGTTTCAAAGAAGTCAACCAGGTTTAAGAGGCAGGATCTGCCCTTAACAAAGCCAAACTGGGTAGGATCCAGTGTCTGTAGGTCCCCAATATCTTTATTTATGAGGTCCATGATGATCCTTTCCATAGCTTTGCAGACCAAGCTAGTCAGGCTTATGGGGCGATAGTTTCCAGGGTCCGTTGAGGCACCACCTTTGTGGAGAGGGACCACTGTTGCTGTCGCCACTCTTTGGGTACAAATCCTGTAGTAAGGCTGAGATTGAACAGTAGTTTTATGTTTGGGTTTAGCTCTGCTTGGAGTTCATGTAGGGGGCAGCCTGGGACACCGTCTGGTCCCATTGATGCTGTGTTTTTTGCTTTGGAGAAGGCGGCTCCCACCTGAGCATCTGAGATGTCGGGGGGCACCTGCTGGGATAGATATTTGCCCTTTTGGTGGGGAGGGAGAAGTTTGCTGAACCTGTCAGCTAGGATGTTGGCAATGTCTGTGGGATCAGTGTATTTTCTGTCATTTTGGACTAATTCTGAGCATATCTGGGAATTCCCACCCAGGTTCCTAACATAACTAAAGAAAGCCTTGTGATTATCTTTAGTGTCCTGTGCAATTTTTCTCTCGAAGCTGGCCTTTGACGATTTTATGAGTGCCCTTAGTTTTTTGCTAATACTGATCAGAGATGCCTTCCCTTTTTGGGATTTTGCTCTATCATGTAGTAGCTTCCTCCTTCTATTGTATAGTTTGTTTATGGCTGGGGTCCACCAGACAGGTAAGTCTGCCTTTGGAGGATTGGGTCTTGGTTTTATTTGGGATTAGCATGATCCATGCATTCCTGAAGGTGTTCATAGAATGCATTTATAAAGGATTCTGCGGTCTGGGCAGATTTTCCACAGGCCCGGGGCTTTGAAGGATTCCACCTCGGTTTTGAGGAGTGTGAAATTTGCTTTAGAGAAGTTTTTCACTGTGGTTTTCTGGGCAGGGGGTGGGTTCGGGATGTGAATATCCATTGAGATCAGTTTATGGTCTGATCTTACCAGTGAGGGATACACTTCTGGTCTGGAGCATAGAGTCCCCATTTTGGTGATGATCAGGTCCAGTATGTTTTCCCCTCTTGTGGGAGTGGTAACAAGTTGTTCCATAGCATTTGAGTTTATGAATTCTAGGAACCTTTGGGCAAGGGTGTTGGAGCTAGAGTAATGCTCCCAATCTATGTTTGGGTTGTTGAAGTCGCCCAATATAATGGTGTTCGGAGAGACCTTCATATTTTCCAGTGTTCTCAGGAAGGCCGAGTGGGGCCTGGGTTTGGGAGGGGGGTCTGTAGCAGGCTATAAACTGGAAGGCAGTTTTACCCACTGTTAGTTGCACATGGGTAGTCTCTGATGCTTCGTGCTTTGCCACCAACCTGGAGGTGTGGGTATCTTTGATGAATATTGATACTCCTCCTTTGTGATTCGGTCCAAGTTTTGGGGCGAAAAGCATGGTATGAGGTATAACCTGGTAGTGCTGGGGTGCTCCGGAGTCCTGAACCAGGTTTCTGTTACTGCACAGATATCGATGTTCTCCATGCTAAGGAGAGTTTTCGTGCATCTTGAGGTTTAGACTTCTAGCATTGAGTAGCATTACTCTTAGTTTCTTATCCCTTGTGATACCTATGGAGGTGGGTTTGTCTTTTGAGCCTTGCCTAAAAGGCACTATGGGGGTAGCAAGAGCCTTTGCCAATATCCGAAGCCCAGGGGTGACAGGTGCAAGCCCCCTAGCAAAGCATCGTGGCTTGTCGTGCATATCATCCCAAGCTGACAGGCATTGGATCCCCTTTGAATGACACCAATACTTAAGCCAATTGTTGAAATTGATCATCTTGTCTTCATATTGTGGCATCATTCTGGTGAGGGTAAGATGCTACTCAAGGTCAGGGTCATACCAGCCTGGGCTACATGCTCAGAGAGCTCCTCTATGTCTCTTTTCATGTAGTCCAGGGAGGCACGTCTCAGGTCATTCACACCAGCATGGACAATGACTGAGTCATATTTGTACTTGCCTTGGTGATCTGAGTGCTTGTGTTATGTGGCGGATCCTAGCGCCAGACAGGCTGCTCACCGTGACCTTCTCCTTGTTCAGCCTGGTGGCCGGGACGATCAGTGTGCCTGACAATAGAGTCACCTATTACAAGTGTATCCAGGTGTGTTGTTTAGCCTTAAGGGCTGTGACTGTTCGCACACTGGCTTTGTGAGATATGTGTTGCACGTGTTTTGTTTTGGGGTAGCGGTTGCTTGGGGAGGTCTCTGCTGCTTAGGCAGATCTTTATTTAGAGCCTCCGAGTATGTTTTTGTGTGATTATGTGTTTGGTTTGATGTCGTGGTAGGTCTATGTGAGACTGGAATTGTAGTGAGTGTGGTTTCCTTCTCCTCCTGACTGGTTATGCCAGTACTGAGTTGAGAGAGCAGCCCAGTTTGGCTATATGGTTGCATCTCTCACATGTGTTGGAATTTGTTGGGAGGAGGAGAGGGTTGTCTGTGTACATGAGGCAGTTGTAACATTGCCTTAAGATTCCCATATTCACCAGCTGGACCGGAGAGGAGATTGACAACTGACCTTTGGACATGCTAGAATAATATTGGGAATTCCTTTATAATTGAAAACAAGGCCCAACGGGTGCGAGGGTGTAGTGCTTTTAAGTTTTAGTGCTGACTTATAATTGCTTTAGTGAGCAAGTGCCAGGTAACAAGTGCAATGTGTTACAGGTAACTTAAATGCAAAAACGACAAACAGTAACTTTCTTTCATGCGAAGCAAGGAAATAAGTACAGTAAGCAATGCAGATATCACTAGGGATCCACAGAAGGGCCCATCTCTATACCGAAGAATGCAAGTTCCTGTAATCACGGCTGCACACGTAAAACCATCCAAAGCCAAGAACACAGCATCCATGGGACCTGACAACATCTCAGGCTGCGTTCTACATGAACTGCAGAATGAATTCCACCTAAGCACCATGTTCAGTCATAGCTTCACCTCAGGCTTTGTGCCCACTGAATGGCGCACACCAATGGTTATCCCATTCCACAAAGGGGGGAACCACCATGGACCCTGGGAACTACTGCCTCATTAGCCTAACGAGCCTGGTCTGCAAGGCCATGGGACGTATCATCATGGATCTTATATACAAAGACATTGGTAATCTCCAAACTCTGGACCCCACCCAGTTCGGGTTTGTAAAAGGCAGATCATGTCTCCTAAACCTGATAGATGTCTTTGAAGCAATCACCAAAGCTGTAGACAAGGGTAAGGTGGTTCACACAGCCTATCTAGATCTCACCAAGGCATTTGACACCATCCCCCACTCTGGAATTATAGATAAACTCACTAAACTAGGTATAAATCCCTATGTCACAAGATGGGTTGCCAACTGGCTCACTGACAGAACCCTCACTGTGAAAGTAGCAGACTCCAAATCCGACTTCAGACCAGTGACAAGTGGAGTACCACAGGGTTCAGTCCTGGGTCCTCTCCTGTTTGGTATCTACTTTTCTGAAGTACAGGCTAACACGGAAGGTGTTTGGCTAACGAAGTTTGCAGATGACTGCAAACTAGGGGCCATGATTGAAACTCCTAACGATGTGGACATCCTACAAAAGGGCCTCACAGAGACAGATGTCTGGTGTCAAAGCCATGGCCTCAAGCTCAATGCCAAAAAGTGCATTGTCATCCCCTTTGGTAAAAACTCTGTACCCATGAACTACCACATAGGCGGTAGTCTGCTTAACACCGAAAGTATGATAAGAGACCTTGGGACACAGGTGGACAGTAGTCTCTCCTTTGATGATCACATCACCACAGTAGTCAGGAAATCCTTCTGTGTGGCACACCTCATCACAAACAGTTTCTCATCCAGGAAAAAAGAGGTCATCGTTCCCCTCTACTCATCACTCATTAGACCCATTATAGAGTACAACACCCCTTTTGGTATGTACCTCACAAGACATCTACAACAACTGGAAAGACCGTAGAAATTCCTCACAAAGAGGACTACCGGCCTCAAACAGATGCCCTACGCAGACCATCTGAAAAACTCCAGCTTTACTTCGTCGCATATCGCCTACTCAGAGGAAATCTCTGCCTAACATAGAAAGCTATGTCAAGCCCAGAGCTGTTGGACATGCTACACTTAAAGAAATCCCAATCTCTCCGAGCAACATGCTCTATGGACCTAAACCTTGTCACTACAATAAACAGAACATGCTGGAGGGATATATTCCTGTCCTAAAGACTTCCCATACTCCGGAACAAACTAGCTATATATATCAAACAAAGCTCCTCATTAGCATTCTTCAAGAAAAATCTTGATGATTGGATGGGAAATAGAAAATTCACCCCGGGGATCACCTCTGTGGTTCTGCTCAACAGGGGCACAGGAAAATAATTTTCTTGGGTGGCGAAAGCCAGGGTACCTTTTTGGCTAGGCTTATATAGGCCCTAGGGCCAATAGCCTAGTACCTACCTATGAACCTATGCAGTTGAGTGGCTAATTACAAAGAAAAAATGTTACTGATACATGCACTAAATGAAAAATAAAGGTTTAAAGGCATTTGATTATAAGTGTTCTTCATGTAGAACCTGAAAAATAAATCAGTAATAAAAATAATCATAATATAGTGCATGGAGTGCTGTGATTATTCTCAAGTATTTGGAAAAAGACAAATCAGTTAAGTTCTTCTATAGAGTGAGACCCAATCTTAACAAATGTTAAGCACCCCCTAATTCACTAGTTAAGATCGGGTATTATGCTAGGTAGTTAAATCTGCCAGTGCTGACCAGCAAATGACAGCAGCAGAATAAAAAAAAAATGGCATGCTGTCTGTGCCACTAATCTGTTCTTGGCTTTCTGTAGCATAAAAGAGTGTGTTACTGCCTTTCTGTCAGTGCTTGCTATGTTCTTTATGGCAAAACAGTTATCACTTGTTTTTTTTCTGTAACTAGTAGTACATGGAGCAGATAAAACTTCATGAGCTACAAAGAATAACTGGGTTTTTGATAATTTTTTATAATGTGCTGTCAGTGTGGATGCCAAGATTTAATTCTTGTGTTTTGCTCTTGAGGTGAATTTCATGGCATCCATGTCTCAAACACATAATAACCAAGTTATGATTGGTGACCTGCTCATAATGTTTTAAAATAATCATAATGCTAAAAAGTTAGTTGAGAAGCAAAGGAGAATACAAGTTAATATATGAAAGAACCTAAAAAAGAACAAGTTAATAGAGATGCAAAGGAAAACGAAAGTGTACTATATACAGAGATATAGATATAGATAGTGGGATATGGGTGTCTACCAAGCATAAGGACTCTGAGAGCATTGTACCTTTAAGAAAGATGTATAGAGCAGGCAAACATGTCTTGAGAGAGAAGAGGTACATTTTGGGAATGTAATGGACAGTAATAGAGAAGCGGGCATATTTCAGATTTGCAACATTTGGATTAGAGAATGCAGGCAGAGGAGTTTCTGAGAACCTGTGTTGAAAAAAGTGGGACCTAAGCCTTGAGAGCTATCAAGAGTGTTACTATACACTGAATCCTGAAAAAGGAACAGGGGTGTAACCCATGTTGAGACGTGACAGAGGAACAGGAGAGTTGCTGTATATTGCAAAGCTGATGGTGTTACCCTGTCTCTTTGGTGGAAAGTAATTCTTGAAGACATAAAACTGAACTATGTAAGTACTGTTCTGGTGTTTGGAAAACCCTGGATAAAAAGATCTTACCTCTCAAGTGAACATTAGGACCCAAATATGAACCAGACTTTTGAAACTTGTAAATATAATGGAGTTTTCTTTTCTGTTTCTCCATTGCTTGTTGCAAGAGTATTTGGTTTTATTTATCCTTGTAAATAAATCAGTTTTAAAAATTGTAAAACTGGCTAAAAGAGTGATTTCTTTCTGAATACTTAGATACTACACTGGTGGAAAATGTGAACAGAGAAAAAGTTTTATACAAACCTGTAATTTTGCGCTACAGTCTCAACTGATTGTTGAACAGACCCCAAACTGAGTGGTACATTTTAAAAGAACCATTGATATATTAACTGAAACTCTTTCTGAAACTGAGGAACTATGAAATCTATGAGTCGAAAAAGGGATTCACTCTATTTTAAAAAATCCACATAGCAGGAATAATTGTTACTCTGAGAAGCTGTGAAAACTTTGTCCTCACACAGGGATTTGTTCTAAAAAATCCTTGTGGCAGTGTAAATGATTATCTGAAGGAAGTGTGTTTCCTTTTATGTGTATATCTTTTTTTTCTATAGAGTCAAAGCCCTGTGTGTGTATTGAACTGCAGTTTCTAAATCCTATGCAAAATGGAGAATTACTTCAGGCCTTAATGCAAGGGAGTGTGACAAATGACCAACACCCACTTAACCTTTTCAGCAACAGGATGCAACAATCATGAATCTGTAGCCTAACTCTTTGGTAACTTAAATTGCCAGTGACCCTCTTAAGGCAACATGGAGGTTTACACTGAAGCCTTTGAAAGTTTCTCAGTTCTTGAGAAGTGGCACCAAGCTAATTGGGACAGAATTTTATCACTGCACATAACTAGGGACTCATAAGTTCATAAGTGAGTACTAGGCTAGCTGCCCTTATGGGTCATTTTAAGCCTTGCCAATTTCCCTTTTTCATCAGACTTCATTGAAGGCATATATGATTGGAAGATGCAGGTGTGCATGATTACCAAAAACTGAAATTAAGAGACGCTGGCAAGAGCTAGTAATTCAAATGAAGCACCATCACTTAAGTTTCACAACTGGACAATTTGTACTGACAGATCAGTAACTCACAAATGTCTTACTTGATGGATGCATATTTTAAAAAAACATAGCTAGAACCTTATGTAAACAGTGTTACATTTTAGAAATATTGGTTGTTGACATGTTTAAAGGGCAATCCCTTAGTCATTTAAGAAAGGGATATTTCAGAAAGCATCTAATTCTTCTCAACAGCTAATTGTTTTAATGGAACATTTATTATCAACTGACCTTGCAAATGATAAGTTAGATTTGCACACACAAATGTCTAATAACATGCTTCCACCTGTGTATGTTGCTTTTTCTGCAATCAACAATAACAAAAAACTATCACCATTTGAATTGGTTTGTTATAAATATTCTGGAAAAGGCAATATAGTCAGGTACTGAGCAGACAGTGACAACAATAATATGAATATAAAAATTGTTAATGCTAGCCAACAAATTTTACCTGAAGGGATGTCTGAGGGATATGATCCCATGGACTTTGTCAGTGCTGATTTATTTTTTAACCTAGTAGACATGTAGCATCTGCTTTGTGTCATTATGCTATTACTAAACTTTTTAAAAGTAATTTTGTGATGGGGAAAAGAATTGTAAGGATTGCTAGATATAGAAAGCATGATTACATTAGTTAAAACATATTTTATTTATTTATTTTACATTTGTTTACCGGGAAAGTCCGGCTGGACATATGTCCTTTTTCAGCAGAGGCCCAAGGAGAAAAGTTCCAGTTAAACATTTACATAACAAATATCAATATCATCCAGAATGGAGGTAATACATATCAAAGTAATACATATCATGGTAGAATTGGTAGTGGTTGCATTACATAACATAATTGTGTCTAGAATACATCAGTGGAGTATGAGAAAACAGTAGTATGTAGTATATGGATGTACAGTGTGCTATGCACACAGGAATTATACAATCAAATAGAACTTTGGAGGACTTTTATGCAGGCATGAGATAATGTAGATAGTGGGAGAGTGAAAGATTATGGTATTGGTAATGTGATAAAGTGTATGTTGGTAGCATACATGTGGGTGATTGGAGGTAGGTTATGTTTTGGTATTAAAATAATAGTTTTGTGGATGAAATTGGGCTAGAGGATTTGTAGAGGAGTGAGCTTTCATTTGGGGGCAGAGCATGAGCAGTGTGACTTGCTAAGGAGGTGTTGTTTTAGACTGCTTTTGAATAGAGGTAAGGATGCTATGGAGGTAATGTCTACTGGCAGTTTATTCCAGATTTTACCAATGTAGTTGACAAATAGGGAATCACCTGCTTGGTTTTTGGATAAGTAGGTTTTTAGGTTCTATTTCACCTTATTGCATGTTGAAAATATCGAATGGCTATAATGTCGTAAATGCCGTACATCGAAAGTGTTGTTGTGAGATCATGGTACAGTGAGGATGAGAAATTTTGCCCTTTCCTCACTGTAGTGTGATCTCAGAGTTGGTATATATAATTAGTGGGGGGTGTGGGGGTGCAGAACAGTTTCGATGTACGGCATTTTCGATGTTTATGCCATTCGATATTGTCATCTTTCAACAAGATAATATAGACGCAGTTTTTATTTGTTGTTTGTTGGTGGAATGTAGTGGTCTATTGGTTACATAGGGTTGTGGAAGGGTTTGTAAGGATGGTATTTTGTCAGGATCTGAATGGAGTTTGTGAGCTATTGTTAATTGTGAATAGTGTAGGAGGTGGGGGAGTTCTAGCCAGTTAAGTTGTTTAAGAGTGAGACAGTGGTGTGACCTAGTTGGTGAATTGGTGGCATATCTTGCTATTTTATTATAGCAGGATTCGAGTTTTTGTGTGCAAACCTAAAATAGCTAGCAAGCAGAATATTGAAGTGATATGTATACATGCAGATAAGATGGAATAGCATTAGTAGAAACTTTACATTCTCCATCTGTAGTGCCTAACTTAACACATGATGTGATAACTAGCTAAAATTTTTTCCAGATTAAAGAATTATGGAAGGTGTGCGTGTGTGCGTGTGTGTGTGTGCGTGTGTGCGCGTGTGTGTGTGTGTGTGTGTGTGTGTGTGTGTGTGTGTGTGTGTGTGTGTGTGTGTGTGTGTGTGTGTGTGTGTGTGTGTGTGTGAGTGTGTGTGTAGTATATATGCATGTTGAGAAGATTCTCTCAGATATGTTGCCAAAAATACATTGTCTAAGTGAAGAAAAGAGTATGGAACTAAAAGACACAAAAGGAACTAGGTTTTGTCTCTGAGCTGGGTTAATTGAATGCTGAAGGAAGTCAGTATAGAGAATGACAGAAAGTGAATTTTGCCAAAAAAACTCCCATTGTTAAAATAATTATATTAGTATGGAAACTGACACTAAGAAAAGTGGATGTAAAAACTGAGAAAGAGTGACATGAATTTTGTACTGAAAGAAAAGGGAACCTAAACAGAGTTTTAAACTTCTCCTTGCTATGTCCACAGCAAAGTGTCATTCAGAAACAGAAGTGGGACTGAAAAGGTAAGTGGAGTAAGGCAAATGCTGAAGAAGAAAGAAACTGGCAGTACACTTGTTGGAAGAAAATTATTTTCATTAATTTGCTATTGTAGTGCATGAACTAGATGAAGGGGAAACCAGATAGCTGTATTTGTAGGGACAAGTCTGTGTCCTCTACTTCTTGTCATAATATTGACTTGGCTGACCTACAGTTAAGTCATGCCAACTTCAAGAAAGATCTGTGACAAAACAGTACACTATGTGGAGTTTCTGAGAATATCAAAAGAGTAGATGAGGCACCAAAGGTACAGAGCAGGCTCAACTTTGTACCCATACTTTGAACTAAGAATTGACCTGTGCTACAGGGTAACCAAAGACAAAGTGCAACTACTGAGACAGTTATTAGTTCCAAGACCAGTTGCAGCACTTATATGGAAGCTACCATATAGACACATTTTAGATGGTGATTCAGGAATGGGTAACACAAAAGCCAGAACTCTAGCTACATTTATTGGCCTGGCATTATGAAAAACACAGAAAACCTGTGTGCATCTTGTCCACAGTGTTACAGAACAAAACCTAACCCCAGGTTAAAGAATCCTTTGATACCATTACTCTTAGATGCAATTACCCATAACAGTGAATATTGTGGCTCCAGTTAATTAAATGAAGCATGGACTACAAGTATAACCTAGAAAGTACTAATTATGGTTCAAAGTTTTCTGAGTTAGTACCTCTACAAAGAGTAACAAAGGCCACAGCAAAGGAACTAGTACTTTTTTTCTAGAAATTCCCCCCCAAAAAATCACTGACCAAGCCACTTGATTAACGTTCAGGGTAATGCTTGAGTGTTGCTGTTATTTTAAGTGAAACAGTTAAGAGCATCTATATATCACCCCAAGCAGATGGGGTAGCTGAACTCTTATTAAAATGTAAAATCCATGTTATGACAAGCTATATAAGTGGATGTGAGAAACTGAACTACTTCACCATCTTCTCTGTGTTGTAAGGGATGTATCTATAGTCTCAAATTGCTTTACACAGTTTGAACTGCTATATGGCAGCTGTTCCTGAGGTTAAAGAAGCATGGTAGGAGGAAGGCACTGCTTTACAAGTGTGAAAATGCATTTTACAGTCCTGCTGAATAGAATAAGAACTGTAATGCCTATTGATAGAGAGCATTTGGTGAGAGCCCAAGAGAGGCATCAGAAAACATAAAACAGAAATGCTCATCTCAGGGAATTCAGACCAGAAGGTGATGTACTTGTGTAAACACTCACTGCTGAAAACAGATGCCTTACAAAGTAGCAAATACCTTTTGAAACTGTAGAAAAAAATAAGCAAAGTGAATAATAAGGTGAGACAACTAGGAAGAAGAAAAGCAGCATGGTTATGTCACATAAAATGTTCTGAAACCTTGGAGAGAATGTGAAGTTTGCACAATAGTCTGAATAATGGAAATATTATCAGTGTCTCAGATACAAGAAGTGAAGACATTTGTAAAGAAGAAGTTATCTTGTAGACCCATTTTTAATCCAGCAAAAAATAGAAATTTTGCCCCTAACAGATTTGTTTGTTTTTCAATTGAATTGTACAGGTTATAGGTCACATTAAAGGTGGGAAACATTTTGAAATGATTTATTGTGGTGTCATTTTTTATATCACAAAAACCTGGCATTTTACAGTGGTATGTACACTTTTTATATCCACTGTATGTGTTTTGTGTATATATATATATATATATATATATATATATATATATATATATATATATATATATATATATATTATATATATATATATATATATATATATATCTATGGGTCTACTTTACAAGGCTCACATTTCATAAAGTCGAAGACCATATGATCGACTTTTGAAATGTCGACCATGTTAAAAAAAAAAAAAAAAAAAAAAAGCACAACAATCACTTAACTTCACATTGTGGAAGATGGAAATCTTTCCATTCCGCACTGTACGGAGATGCCCGTTCCCCACGGTTGACGTTTCAAAAGTCGATCATATGGTCTTCGACTTTATGAAATGTCGACCATGTGAAGGGGGCCCATAGATATATATATATATATATATATATATATATATCTGTGTGTGTGTGTGTGAGTGTGTATATAGGAATATACTGGAATTCCTCTACTATGTTCAGGTAATCAGAAACAGCCTTTTATCTTTATCCAGCTTTACAACTTTTAAATCACAGATGTATTTAGAAGAAAACATAAAATTAAACTTTTTTGTAGCAAACAAAGGGGAAACAGAAAATAAAACTCTAGTTTATTCACCAGGTTCAAACGTTCATTTCACAGTTAGGTTTTAAAGTTCAGTTTACAATTAAATTCTAAAATACCTTTCATAATTAATACCTTTTATGTAGAGTTTCCAAAGTCTAGGACATTTTTATGCTTTTAAGAATTCCTTCAACTCAACAGGCAGGGTAACTAAATAGCATTTCAACAGAAAATAGGCCTGTTCCTCTCCTCAGTATAAACACTGCTGTTACTCCTTCAGGCTACTGACTTCTTCTCTCCATAAATAGCTTCTTCTCAGAGACTCCCCTAAAGACCCTCATTAACCCAGAGGCTTCATATTTAGAATCTGCCTGCCTCTCTGGTATTGTCCATTACATGCCAAGAATGCACCTGTTCTCTGTTCAGACTTACTTCTTGACTGTCTTGACTGCCTGCTGTGTGTGAGTCTCAGTAGCGACCACCACTGTGCTGCATGAACCTCCTCAGCATAGGATCACTGGTCCGAGCTTTAATGGATGGACTGTAAACTACAGACAGCCCATTCCCACTATAATGGCTGTGTCCCAGATGATTTTTATTTATTTAACATTTGTTTACTGGGCAAGTCTGACTTGGAACAAAGCCAATTTTCAGCAGAGGCTCAGAGAGTAATGTAACAGACATATGTCTTTGTGATTTGGGAGGAAACCAGAGTACCCGGAGGAAACCCACACAGATGCAGGGAGGACATGCAGACTCCACACAGAAGGTACTCCAGCCGAGAATCACACCAGAGAACCTCTTGCTGTGTGGCAACAATGCTACTGCTGCACCACTGTGCCAGATGATGGTTAACCCTATGATTGTATGGTTGGACAGTTAATGTCCAGAAAGACTGTTTAGAATTCCTGTTCTACTGTCTATAAAGCCACTGAAGAGGAGCATGTAACACTAAGGTCTGTAACAAGTATAAATTCTCTTCCTAGCAAGTAGCATCTGAGGGTGATGAAAGTAGAGTTGATTGCCCGATACTCCATTTGTGTCACTGAAAAGCATTCCTCACTGTAGCTGAGTTTTCAGCTAATGTAAGAGATGAGATATTCCTTCCCCTCTACCACATGGGTTAACAATGAATCAGTGCCAGTTTTATAAACATCATTGTGGACCAGGGACTATTTTGAGAAGTCAGGAACTATCAGTATAGCTTTTGAACACATCATACATTTCAGTTTCTGAAAGTTTTTTTTGGGCTTGAACCATCCACTGAATTTTCAGAGGAGTCTTACCCCTGGTTAAGTGAATATATATGTAACTAGGAAGAAAGTCCATGTCAAATCTGGATAACAACTTTCCAGACATAAAAAATACTGTAACTTGCTTTTGTTATTGGAGTGGGCCATTTCTGAACAATTTAACTTTTTCGGGCTATGGATTCAATATCCCTCTGCCTTAATATACAGTGGATATAAAAAGTGTACACACCCCTGTTAAAATGCCAGGTTTTTGTGATATAAAAAAATGAGACCGCAATAAATCATTTCAAAACATTTTCCACCTTTAATGTGACCTATAACCTGTACAATTCAAATGAAAAACAAATTTGTTAGGGGAAAAAATATAAAAAATAAAAAATGTACAATAAGCTGGTTGCATAAGTGTGCACATCCTTAAACTAATACTTTGTTGAAGCACTTTTTGATTTAATTACAACATTCAGCCTTCTTGGGTAGGAGTCTATCAGCATTACACATCTTGACTTGGCAATATCTGCCCACTCTGCCTTGCAAAAGCACTCCAAATCTGTCAGATTGTGAGGGCATCTCTTTTGCACAGCCCTCTTCATGTCACCCCACAGATTTCCTATTGAAGTTAGGTCTGGACTCTGGCTGGGCCATTCCAAACTTTAATTTTCTTCTGGTGAAGCCATTCTTTTGTTGATTTGGATGTATGCTTGGGGTCATTGTCATGTTGAAAGGTGAAATTCCTCTTCATCTTCAGCTTTCTAGCAGACACCTGAAGGTTTTGGCCAAAAGTGACTGGTGTTTGGAACTGTTCATAATTCCCTCCACCTTGACTAAAGCCTCATTTCCAGCTAAAGAAAAGCAACCCCAAAGCATGATACTGCCACCACCATGCTTCACCATGGGGATGGTGTTCTTTTGGTGATGTGAAGTGTTGTTTTTGCACCAAACATACCTTTTGGAATTGTGGCCAAAAATTTCAACCTTGGTCTCATCAGACCATACCACATTTTCTCACATGTTTTTGGGAGACATGATGCATTGTTTAGCAAATTCTAGCTGGGCCTGGATGTTTTTCTGTGTAAGAAAAGGCTTCAATCTTGCAACCCTACCCCATAGCCCAGACATATGGAGAAAATGGGAAATTGTTGTCAGATGTAGTACACAACCAGTACTTGCCAGAAATTCCTGCAGCTCCTTCAGTGTTGCTGTAGGTCTCTTGGCAGCCTGCCTGACCAGTTTTCATCTTGTCTTTTCATCAGTTTTGGAGGGATGTCCAGTTCTTTGCAACATCACTGTTGTCCATATTTTCTCCACTTTTTGATGACTGTCTTCACTGTGTTCCATGGTCTATCCAATGCTGTGGAAATGTTTTTGTACTCTTCTCCTGACTGATACCTTTCAACAATGAGATCCCTTTGATGTTTTGTAAGCCCTTTGCGAACCATGGCGTTTGCTGTAGCAGGCAACTGAGTAAATGTCAGGAAAATCCTACTTGGACAGCTGAACTTTATTTGGAGTTAATCAGAGTCTCTTTAATTGAAGGCAGGTGTGTATCCAAGAAGACTGAATGCTGTAATTAAATCAAAAGGTGCTTCAGCAAAGTATTAGTGTAAGGGTGTGCACACTTATGCAACCACCTTATTTTACGTTTTGTATTTTTTATATTTTTTCCCCCTAACAGATTTGTTTTTCAATTGAATTGTACAGGTTATAGGTCACATTAAAGGTGTGAAAAGTTTTGAAATGATTTATTGTGGTCTCATTTTTTTATATCACAAAATCCTGGCATTTTAACAGGGGTGTGTACACTTTTATATTCACTGTATATTTCCCATTAGGGGTCGCTACAGTGGAACAATGGTCTGCAAAATAATTGGCAGTAGAGTTTTATGGTGTCAAATTGCCAGCCAAGCACCCGTCCTTCCACAGAAGACACACACATGTACACACTTACACCTAGGGCCAGTTTAGACCGTCCAATCCAGCTGTATCATGTCCTTGGAATTTGTGAGGAAACCAGAGCACCCAGAGAAGACCTATGTGTCTGCAGGGAGGATATGCATACTCCACACAGAAGGCACCCCAGCCGAAAATTGAACCAGAGAGCAGCTAGCTGTGAGGTGACATTGCTAACAGCTGCACTATGGTGGATGCCCATATATATATATATATATATATATATATATATATATATATATATATATATATCTATGGTTCTGCTTGAGATGGTCGACTTATTATAACATCAACTTTTAGAAGATCAAGCCCAGGTAAGTGAAACTCCACAACTCGAACATCAACAGTACAGAAAATCGAACAGTAACAGTAAGTAGTTGTCTGAGATCAGACTACAGCAAGGATTGCAGTTTTGTCCTTTCTCTGCTGCTCTGTGATTATGGAGCTTGTATATTTAATTAACAGGAGTGTGGGGGGTAGGAGGCTTGCTCCTCCCTTGCAAAATACTTTGTTTTTTTGATTTTCTGCCCTTTGGAGGTTTTAGGCAGCCACTCTTGTGGGGTTTTGATTATTTAGGCTCATTTTTAATGCAGTCAACTTTTTGATAAGTTGATCGTTGATCTTGTGACATAGCTCCATACATGTGTGTGTGTGTGTGTGTGTGTGTGTGTATATATATATATATATATATATATATATATATATGTGTGTGTGTGTGTGTGTGTGTGTGTGTGTGTGTGTGTGAATGTATATATGTGTGTATGTGTATGTGTGTGTGTGCGTGTGAGTGTGTACGTCTGTGATTTGTATATATATATATATATATATATATATATATATATATATATATATATATATATCTATATATATATATATATATGCACCCACAATTACATAGAAAACAGATATATGCATGGGGGCTGTGGTAGAGAGGTAAAATAGGTCACAGGAGAATGTAGAAGGGTTCAAGCAAAACAGAGGAATGATAATGGGAAAGAGAGAGAGGGAGAATGTTCATGTGCAGGGACATAATTAACATGGTTAAAACAGAATAGAATAGGTAATCACTAGAAGAATCATAACTAAAGTAAACCAAATACATTAATAAATAAACAAGCAAATAAGCAAATACATAAAATTAAATAAAAGGAAGACAGAAAAGTGAAGAGTTGGCGGGGGAAACAAGTCTGACTAAAGAAATGAGGGTCTGATTAAGACTGGGCTGTTATGAACCAAGATGAATAACAACTTTAGCTTCAATGTTTATTCAGTGATAATCAGGGAATCCTTGACTGGTTATTTGTTTGATGCCTATTTTGATTCAAGACTTTAGTCATGTTGCCAAATTTCTTAACTGACTGGCTGGCTCTCCCGGAGATGGGATGGACTGAGATAAACATAGAGCAGACAAATGGTGAATGGGAGGGTTGGACATTGCAAATAGTATGGGACTTGACACAAAAGGTAGTGGACACACATGGCTTGGTATAGGTAAGGTACTAGCAGCAGCATGAAGTATGACTCCTCAGAAGAATGCTACTGTGATTCATCTCCAGAGGATGGATCCCTGAGGTCAGCAGTATGAGTCATACCCTTCTGTGGTGTCCCAACAACTGGTGCCAGCCAAATGAGCAAATCAACAATTCATTTTAGGAGTCTCTCCATCCTGACCATGTGACCTCTCACCGCTGTGTCCACCACAGCCTCAACCACCTGCTAAGTCCATGGGTGGGTCACCCCAGGCAGTGTAGCTAGGTTAACGCAGCCAGTGAAATATTGAGACTCATCTCTAATAAGGCACTAGCAGACTCATCACCCTCCCCAGCTTCATCCTTAACAAGGATAGGGCCAAGGTAAAGATGTTTGATAAGCACATTTGTAATCGACATTTGCAGAAAATGAATTTTCCAGTCATGCTTCTGCCAGGTAGGCAATCAAGTTGCCAATCCATTTGCCACTGACCAAGAGTCAGTATAAATATGACATATACCTGGCATCTCCTGTTTCAGTGCTTGATATACAGCATATAATTCTGAATACTGACTACTTTTACCACTCCCTGAGGATGTTAAAACTCTCTTAGTCACTGGATTATAGGATACAGCTTTCCAACATCTTTTATTTCCTACATATTTTGCTGACCCATCAGTAAACCAAACATGTTTGCGTTGTTCTAATGGTATTTGTACATATGGTATACCCCATTTTACCGGAGACTCACTGACTGGTTCAGCCTTGTCAGTAACAGATAGTTGTTGATCTATTGGTATTTGAGCCACTTTTTCATGTAGCATCGCCACCCCATTAATTCCAGGTTTGGCCCTATCCTGAATGTACCATTTCCATTTAATAATGCTTGCTTCCTGCACATGACTTATTCTATGTGTCTTGGGTGAACTCATTACCCACTGCATTATAGGTATTTCTGGTCGCAAAAGTACAGTATGTCCTACTGTCATTTATTCAGTGTCTACCAGTGCCCAATTACATGCTTGCAACTGCTTCTCAAAAGGAGAATACCTTTCTCCTGCATGTGGTAATTTTCTAGTCCAGAATCCTAATGGCACCCGCTTTGATCCCTGTTTCTGCCAAAGGCTCCAATTAGCATAATGATTTTGCACAAATACATGTAACTCTACTTCCCTGTCCTGTAGGGGCCATAAATCTAAAAGCCTTTTGAATAGCTTGCTTTGCTTGTTCGAAAGCTTTTTGCTGATCATCCCCCCCAAACAAACTCATATTTTTTCCTAGGCACTTTATACAATGGGGAAAGTATTTGACTTAAATGGGGAATATGCTGTCTCTAAAATCCAAATAATCCTATAAAACGCTGTTCCTCCGTTTTGTCCTGAGGGGTTGGAAATTCTAAAATCTTTTGCTTTGCCTTAGGTAGAATTTCTCTATGTCCCTGATGCCACTGAATTTCCAAAAATTTTACTGTTTGAGCTGGTCCCTGAATCTTACTGGGATTTATTTCCCAGCCCTTTGTTCTCATGTGATTTATTACTATTTGTAAATACTCACTCACTTCTTGTTCAGAATTCCCTTGAATAAGAATATCGTCAATGTAATGTGAAATGTTCATGTTCTGAGGCAACCTTACTTCGTTTAAATGTTCTTCCACTATTTTGTGACAGATAGTAGGACTATGCAAATATCTTTGTGGTAACCGAGTAAACGTATATTGTCATCCTTGCCAGGTAAAAGCAAATTGATCATAAATCTCTTTTGCAATTGGTATGGTAAAGAAAGCATTTGCCAAGTCTATTACTGCATACCAAGTACTTTGGTGTTTCTGTATATTTTCTATTAATGTAATTTTTCTGGAACCGCCGCTGTTAGTGGCAGAGTACATTTATTCAATTCTCGGTAATCTACTGTCATTTGCCAAGACCCATCCGACTTTTTGACAGGGCCAAACTGGATTATTCCATGCTGTCGTAGTAGTTTTCAAGACACCTGCATTTAATAAATTCTGAATTGTTTCATCTATCTCCTTATGCCCCCCAGGGATTCTATATTGCTTTAAACTAATTACCTTTGTTGCTGAAGGTAATTCTACTGGTGGCATTTTAACTTTCCCTACTATAACTGTTTTGACTGAAAAATATGGATTAACACCAAATTGATACTGTCCGTCTGATAAATTCAACGTCAACCCTTTTAAAATGTCAGTTCCTGTTATATATTCAGGAACAGGTACTATTAGGGCAGAATACTTTTTCCATGGCAATTGACCTATTTTCATTTCTAACATTGTCTGAACAGCTTTAATTTGCTTTCCGCCAAGTCCGGTAATAGTAATTTGTCGCCCTTTGAATAAACTCGGATTCCTATAAATTAATGAGGCCTCTGCTCCAGTATCAATTAGAGCTCAGACCTGTTGTTCATTTTTATTTTTCCAGAATATTGTCAAATCTACATATGGTCTAAAATCCTGCCGAGCCCATCCACTTACTGGAGCTTGGCCAATTTCCTAATCAAAATGTAAATCTGACAAGTCAGGATATGTTGCAGGTGGAGCAGAGGGAATTGCTGAACCTTTTTCCATATTCTCAGTTTTACTGCATACTACATTCTCCTCCTGTTTTTCTACATTCCGAGTTTGCCTACCTTTCTTATTCAGACCTCGTTTTTTGTACATCTCCCACATTGTTGGAGTGTCTATCCCATCAATTTTATCCTTAGATACCCTATCTTTCAACAATGCAGTAAACATATATTTTCGGGACACTCTAGCTTCTTTTTGTCCAGCACTTTTGTTTTTCTCATCTATCATTATTTAACTGCTTTGGTCCCCATTCTCCTAGCTCTCCCAACTGCTGCAATCCCTCAATAACATGAGAAATAGGATTTCCCGTCTCACTAATTAAATATGTCAGTATTACCGTTTTATAAGCTGGAGGGGCTAATTTAATAATCTTATTTCTAACAGAAACTGTCAAAGCACATTGCAGTACTGCATCAGCGCCCCCTACAAGTAAAGCAGTTTTCATTGTCTCTTCTTTAATTCTTTGAATAGCATCTCATAATGTATGCCATGGCCTATTATTAGAAGGCCAGTCCATTTCTGTTGGATATTTTTCGGCACAGCAATCTGCTATAATTTTGAAAAGACTTGCCATTTTGCCTTTGTTATAATTTTGAAATGCATCCTGCACTGATGGATCATTACTTAACATGCTAAATCTTTTAGTATCTATTTGATCTATTTCTACTCCAGCAGCCCCAAATTCATACAGTCTCACTATCCATGATTCTCCAGATTTTTGTTTACACCTTTCAATCAAATCATTTATTTCCTGTTGAGTAAAATCTTCATAATGAAGTTCTTCCTGCCCTCCTTGGAGCCCTTGTGCCCCGTTAATCATTTGCTGCCATCGTCAAAGAATTGGTACTGGTCCCCCTTTATTCTGTTCTTCCTCTCCCGGGAAAATACTATTTTCATTATCAGAGTCTGAATGGGACGGAGAATCAGAAGAATACCAGATATCTCCATCCCAGTGGTCTGGGTCCCAGTCAAAACCTGCCTTCGCTATTGACATTTGTACTTTCTTTTTATTAACTTTGCCTCTTCATTTTCGATATTTGTATCTTGCTACTCGTATTGCAGCCTTTTCTGCTACATGCTGATACATGTCTGTTTTGTCTACTAACAATTTAATCTGACACTGTAAAATTACATTTTGTTTTTCTAACTCTCCTATCCATTTCTCTAGTTGTTTTATTTGTTCACACTTACGTATTTTATCGTCAAGTAATTTTCGGTATGCAGTCAAGAGGATCCAGCCCTGTCTGCATACGGCACTCAATTCTTTCCCTTTTTCCACTAAAACCTTTTTTAAGCATGCTTGCACCAAACCAGGTTCGGCATCTTTTAAACAAACATCCCAATTCTCACTTAATCCTGTACCCATTGACCATTCCAAAGCTAATGCTTTGTACAGGTCCTGGTCCTATCCTGGGATTTCTATCTCAAAAAATGCTATGTCCTTCTTACTTTTCCTTTTAAACATTTCAAACCCTGCTTGCTGCACCAAAAATAATGTATTGCCTAATGAGCAGGATTCAAAATAAAGACACTTTTCACCAAAAGTGAACTAATACAAACTTTATTTCTACCAAAAAGACTGACAAGCTAATAAGCTTTATTTATCTGTTAGAAATGGAAAAGTAAATCCACTCTATTCTACTAAAATAAAAAGTTTAACAGAAAGAAAGATTAGACAATACATTTAAAGGAAGTTGTACATCACCGATAAAGGGAAAACTTCATCCTGTCTTCAGTCTCGACTGGGAAGCCCCATTGTAGTCAGGCAGGAGTCCTCATCGGGAAAACAGTCCTGGGCAGTGCGTCCACTCCACAGGTGAGGCTTCTGCCTGAATGCAGAGAATCTCGTCTATATATAACCAAGTTGTTTACTACAAGTCATGAGAATCAGTACTTTCCAGTGTAGGCTGGATCTTGCTAGAGCATTCTGTGGTGTTGGCTACCCACCCCAGAAGGAACAGCAAATCCTGCCAAGTACAATGATTCTGCAAATTTTGAGTACTACACTGGAATATTCCAATAACCTAGTGAGTTTTAGTACATTACTAGAAAATTCCAGACAAGTCATGTTTCATAACTAAAAGTAGTAAACAAAGTATGCTTCATAATCAAATGTAACTTGCTGAAATCATTAGAATGTTCCAGAACAGAGCATCATCTCTTATGCCTGCCCAGAAGACTAGAATGTTTTAGAATATAACATCATTCTATATATCAAAAAGAAATAAGAAAGAATAAAAAGAAAGAATAAAATGAATGTTGAGATATAGTGAGACAACAGTCAAATAATCACACTCTCTCAATGTTCCCCTCTTTCGTATCACATTCGTATCACACCCACTCACTTCATCACATTTTTTATATAACTTTGTAAATTAAAGTAATGAAATTGGTTTCATAATCCAACCCCTAGAAGAAACTATTGGTCTGATTGGTTGATTACTGGTGTTTTTGTGAATTTTGTGTGCATCTTTTAAACATGGTATTATAGGATTCTAAATGTGAAAATACAGAAGCATATCATTCATCTACAAATTAAATACAGTAGTTCTGACATTTATAATTATTTTGCTCACTTCATCATTAGAAATCATTCACTAAAACATTTGTACCAGTCTTTATCCATTATAACAGTCTCTCCATGTTTATCAACATTTTTAATCAAAACATCATTCCTATCACATAATGCTAGAAATGCTTATCTCTCATTAATGGATAGGTTATCATATGTTCATGAATTGAAAGAGTCATATAATAAGCACGTATCTCCCTCACAAGCCAGTTAGAAAACTGTTAAAACAGGTTGTGTAATGGGAATAAATGTACTAGTATTTTTTTAAGTAGGTCCAATATATTAATTAGCTGGAAACATAAGTTTCAAATTAAGAGTTCCATTAAGCTGCTCACCAATTTTCCATTACAAATTGGAGCAAATGAAGTTCCTTTGTTTAACAAACTAAGCTCAAAGTCACTCAAAACATAACTCAAGATATGAATCAGATTCATGTATACCTGATGTAATAAAAGTGATTCCTGGTCAATTGACCCTGATAATATAGTCCTCTTTCCTGTCCTCTTACACCTTGTCCTGTTTCAGTGCTGGTTTGTTTCTGAAGTATTGTAGTGGTAGAGACTTCCTTAATACAGTAAAGGGAAGTCATATTTGCTTTGTAAACTGAATGAAGGACTTAGCCTTGGCCAAGGATCAGATGTTTTTTATTGCAGGTATCAGATACCTCTGCTCCTTTGAGTAAGGAGCAGATGTTTGCATTGCAGGTGTCGGATGCTGCTGCTTCTTCCAGGAAGGATCAGATGTTTGTGTTGCAGGTTCTGGATGCACTGCTCCTTTGGGGAAGGATTAGATGTTTATGTTGCAGGCGTTGGGTGCCTCTGCTCTTTTGGATAAGGATCAGATGTTTGTATTGCAGGTGTTGGATGCCACTGCTCCTTTGGGGATGCATCAGGTGTTTGTATTGCAAGTCTCAGATGCTGCTGCTCCTTTGGGTAAGGATCAGATGTTTGTATTGCAGGTGTCAGATGCTACTGCCCCTTTGGGTAAGGATCAGATGTTTGTATTGCAGGTGTTGGATGCCACTGCTCTTTACGTTATTCATTACATTTTGATATTCCATGCAGTGTTACATGATGGACCACATCTTCATTCATCACAGTGGTTCTTTCACTTTTCTTGCATTAATTTATACAGGTAGCTCTGGTACTGTGTGGACATGAGAAAGTCTATACGAAAAAAGTATTGACTCTTCATTTCCCCTTGCCAAGGGATGTAAAGGCAAATAGTTTCTAAATAAAAAAAAAACACAGAGAAAGCAAAAAACACCAACTGCAGAAGCATAAAATCCAAAATTATTTAATACTTTAGTGCCTCGACTAGCAAGCCTTTCACAGAGTAGTTTCTAAATAATGCCTTTGCAAGTGGCTTTGTAATTGAATTCTCTACTGTTACAGGAAACACCACAGACTCTTTATTTAAAAATATCCTAAACCAAATTATATCAGAGCTGACATTGCAACCATGTCTTTTTCACAACTTCTACTCATTCAAACCTGAAGACCTTAGCAGAGCCTTATAAGTTAGTCCTGACATCTAAACCAAGGTCTCCTTTTGGAGTCAGTTATTAAGCATTTGTTCCCTTAGGAAAGCCATTTATGAGGACTGAGTTGGGGACTTTGTTTTGTTAGTTCCTGCAGCCAGACCTGTTCAAGGTTAGAAACAGAAGTTATGCACAGTTCCCTCAACAGTACATCTGAGAGTAGAGTACAAAATTACAGGAAACATCCTGCATTCTGTCCCCTTGACTCAGATATCTTATCTTTTACTAATCAGAACTTAAATATTTGGTAATGAATTATAGGGGTTGTTGATGGATCTCTGCAGCCTGGGAAAGTTATTTTCTAAGCAGTTCTAAAGCCTAGTCTGGTTTACTCCTACAACCAGAGGTTAGGTTTTGCATATCCAGCATTACGAACAACTATAACATCTCCTTATTTTTTTCTTCTGCTTGTGATTGTTGTAATGTTTCACAAGTTTGTGGCTACATTTTCTGGCTACCTATATGGTACAAAGTGATTTAATATCTAATTATATGACCGGACATCTTGTATTCATTTTATTGTTTATATGTTTGGTTCACTTTTGCCATGTAGACTGATTTTTCTTTATTAAGTGGCTGGTAGCTTTATTAATAGCTAACTCAGTTTGTTGGATTTCAGTGGTGAGGGTAATCTGTGAGTTACATCAAAGTGAGTTTATTCCCATTAATCAGCTGTCTGGACAATGTGGGATATTTATTATTTCTTTGACTTGGTTTAGGTATGCTGTTCTCTATTCCTAGTTGCAATTGTTAGCTTAAGCTTTTTCACTATTTAAATAGTATTATAGTCCCAACCCATCTATTTGAAATCATACTCTCCTTCTAGCCTTGTTTTATGATCTGACCTACAGTGTCTTTACTTTCCTGATCATTCCAAGATGTTAAATGAGGTCTACTTTCTATTACAGCAGTGTAAATAAGTTACTATAATTTTATAAAGATCCACTTCCAGAAGTAAAAACTGCTGTGTTTGGATTTTCTTCCTTTTGGATTGAATGAACCTGCAGTTTCTCTTCTTTTTCTTTGTTTTTCTTTTCCCCTGTACATAAGATGACATTCTTGTACTGAATTTCTTAAGCTTCAGAGGATGTTGATTTTTCCACTGCCACGTGGGATAGTGATTATATTGCTTTATGCTGGCTTCACTCAGTGGTTTTTCTTTCACATTCTTGTTGTTGCTAGAGGTTTGAGCAAGATGATTTAGATGCAAATGTAAGCTGATTAGCTTTAAATTTCAATTTTGTATCAACAGTAAACAGTTTTATTATGAAGCCGCGGTGATGCAGCGGTAGCGTTGTCGCCTCACAGCAAGAGGTTCTCCCGTTTGATTCTCGGCTGGAGTGCCTTCTGTGTGGAGTCTGCCTGTCCTCCTCCGGGTCGAGTGGCATTCGAAAGACATGCGTGAATGGGTGTGCCTTCGTTGAAGGTTGTGCATTGGGTTGGCACCTCGGCACCATAAAAATCGACTGCCAATCATTAGCAGACTGGAGTTCCGCTGTGGCGACCCCTAACTGGGAAAAGCCGAAAGAAAAAGTAAACGGTTTCATTATGGATTGCAAGCATGTCATTTTTATTCTTTATTTGTTCTACCAAAAGATATAATGCATTTTTACAAACTTAGTTATATATAATTTGCATTTTAAAATGTTTGTTTTACTGTGGCTGTTTACTACATAATTTGACCGTGAGTCCAGATTTTGCTGAGAACAAAACATTCTTTGTTATGTTACAGTGTTACTACTTTATTAACAACGGGAGGCCAGCAGAAAAATGTGTCAGAAAAAGAAAAAAACACTAAGAATTTGTTTTTTCCTTTTTTTTTTTTTCCTTTTGTTTTTTTCTTTTTCTGACACATTTTTCTGCTGGCCTCCCGTTGTTAATATGGAATTCTTTGGCCGTGCATTGACTTACGCGCATAGCAGCATGTTTGACAGTGTTACTACTGTCAGCTTGTGTGAACATGACTCTCTTCTAGAATCAACCGAGCTGTAAAGAGCATATTCTCTTACTTTTATCCGTATCCATTATTTTTTATATCAATTTTATTGGTAAACTATTTGCTGCTGTGTAGCCTTTATTTGTATTTAACTTATCATTCCAGTTGCTGTAAGAGAAACAAAAGCCAGATTATCTGCACAGGTTGGAGAACCACATTCTATGTCATTTATTTTAATGATATTGAGTTCACTTATGTTCACTGTTGATATTAGTCCATTTACTCTAACTGTTAGCATAGAGGATTAGGGCTATGAGCTGTTAATGAGTTACTTCCTGAGATACAGAGTTTGATTCTTTCAGCCTTCATTTGCCTACTGTGTGACCTTGAGCAAGTCACTTAATCAGATATTGCTTTTGAGTGATTGAGAATTTGGGTTATCTCCTTAAAGGCCTCCTGGACTGCAGGCCTGTTAACCTAGAATTTGCAAAAAAAAATGTGAGGCAGAAAACTTCCCTGGTTCACAACTTTCTGTTGCTCAGTAGTTCTTGTTAAAAGCCCTCCTGAATTACTACTTTGAGTCATGTATTTTGGCATAGTATATATTTCAGTTACTTATATTAAAACAGGTGTGTTTCTGTTATAGTGTGTTGATCACTTTCATTAATGTAGTTGTGTATCTCATACTGTTAGTTATCCCAGACTTTGTTACTTCAGCAAAGTGCAAGAGATATGTCTACAAAGAATAGATACAGTCCTGTGCATATCAATGTATTTTTCCTTTATACAAAAAAAAAAGACCCAATCCAGTTTAGTAGCTCCTGCCCCCCCCCCTGAAACTATAATGTAATCTGCTATAATTTCTCCCCTTTTCTCTGTTTTTTTAAAAGTCTTTATAACCATCCTTGATGGAGTTGCTGCATATCCATAAGTCAAACTCCACTCGTGCAATCCACATGCAAGGCCTTAGCCTGGTCTGTGATATTAATAGAACTTGTTGTTGGGATAGGTTTGTGTCCCAAAGACTCCCCTGTCTGTGGAATAGACTCCCTCTCCATGTCAAGCAGAGTACCTCTCTAGCTCTCTTTAAGAGGAATCTGGACAACTGCATGAGAAACAGAAAATACACCCCTGGCATTCCACCCGTGTCCCTGCTGGACAGGGGAAACAGGTACTAACTTTGTGGGAACATGGATGAAATTTTTGGCTAGGCTTATAAGGGCCTCTGGGCCAATAGCCTAATATCATCCTAAGAACCTATGAACCTATAACATTACAGTTTCAGAGATTTTAAAGCAAACCTATCAATGTAATGTACATTGTGAGGTGACTAGAGATTTTTTTATCCCTATTCTCATATACTGGTGCTATTATACCTTTTTATTAAGATAATAGAAAGGTACCTTTATGTATATAACTATTATAAAGAGAGGTTAGCAAGGGCTCTATTTTTTTGTGTAACAGAACTTCCGTTCTCTTGTTATGTTGTCTAACTATGGAGCCTTATCAACATTTAACTTCTTAATAGCATTACTTTTACCCTAAGCCTGTGTATTTAGTATTCCATTATGTACTATTGAGCTATTCTGTAATTCTAATGAGTTTTAATAATATTGTGTGAAATGCTTATACTAGTTTCCCAGGGTAATAAAAGTATGTGTACCAGCTTATGCGTATGTTCTTCTCCTGATGTCTGATTTCCAAAAAGAATGTCCTTATAGCAGACATTACAAGTTTTAGTTTTCCAAAATTACCATTTTCTTTCCCTTTCAGTAGATTTATATTCCCTGTCAATTTACACAAAAAGCCAAGTTACTCCTATCTTACTTGTTATAATGCTTTTGCAATTATTTCAGTCTATCCTACTTTCCATATCAGGCCTAGACTTGCCCTCTATATCCTTTCTTCTTTTGGACAGATTTTTCCTTACAATATTGCTTTATTTAATTATGAATTTCAACAGTATTCTTATGTTTGCTTACTTGTTTCCATTGTAGTTAAGGCTGTAGGAACTCTATGATCTCTTTCAGTTTTAAAGGAGGCTCCATACATTAAAGAACCAATCTGGGGGTATGCAGAATGACTTCAACAAGATGTCATTAGTTTAGAAGAGCTCTGCACAGCCTTCAATCACATGGAGAATGCATCATTGTAATGAGCATCAATCCTCCCTTCAAACATAAGGAAAAGGATGTCAGCTGACTGTTGAATGATATCAGTGGAGGTTTGGGGCACTTCTGAATAGAAATTAAGAAGAATTGATCTTTTAATTATTATGACATGATCATCCAAGATAAGCGGCCAGCACAGATATTTGATGTTTTGAAGAATTCATCAGAACTAAAATCTATCTGTCTCCTATGAATCCATATTATATCAGCACTTTCTAAACAGGAAGAAGTAATCCTTAAATAAAAATGATAGCTGGACAGCCACGAGACAGCATCTGTGACACTAAATGTATGTACTGAAAGACTATAAGATAATAACGATAGTTTAGAGAAACTGCCAAAAAAGTAATGTCAAAATTAATGGTTTGCCTTAGGGGAAGGAGGGTAGCAGTATTATGCTTTATACAAAAAGACTTGACCGCATTTCACAGTATATCGCACTTGCATGTGTATGAAGAGCACATAGAATAGTGCCAAGAAACGTCTAACTTGCCTAGACACTCTATGCTGATGTTATTATATCATGCTACAAGCAAAATTGCAACTGCATTACAGAGAGCTAGAGAAAATCCAGAGGAGGTGAAAGTGTGTCATTGTGTCAGAAATAAATTGTGCCTGAGTATAGCAGTACTGTGCAATAAAAAAAAACATGGTTTGCGTCTATGATGAAAATGAGCTATTAATAAGCCATGTGAATTAAAATACCCTTCCAATTCTGTTATTTTTTTCATTGTAAAGATATATAAATTAGAAATTTGAATTTCAATAGGAAGTTGAAGCAACTATAAGCATTTTTTTCCTGGAGTTAAACACATTTTTAGCTGTGGACACAACTTGTATTACACTTTTCCTCATGTCTGGATACAAAATGAGATTATTTGATTGTTATTGTGTGATGTTCATTTGTCTTTCAGTTTGCTAGTGCTGTAGTACCAATTTTTCCCCTTTTTATAGTACAAAACCATTTACTTGTTTTAGTGTTACTATGGATGGGACACTTTATTTCCACAGTGTGCGTCTTACCTTGCTTCCTTTCAGGTAGAAGCAGTATTATTTCTTTGAGAGAGCAGTGGGACATGCAGTTTACTCCTGCTGGCATGCTGGAATAGCAGATGCAAGAGTTTGTAAAGTGTTCTTGTGTTACACATGTTTGAACAGAAATTTTATTCTGAAACACACAGCCAGCCAGAGATGTGACTAAAGGCACAGAAATCATTAGCATTTCCTGCCATGTTAAAAAACTTGGCACTTCCATTAAAGGAAGTAACATTTGCCAGTAACTAAAGAGGTGAAAATCATGTAGTATTTTTCTTGTGAGAAACAAAATGAAAAAAATTAAGTCAGCTTCTGCTTACTGAAAGCGTATACATGGTGGGGGTAGTTCTGTCTGTCTGTGTGTCGTACTTCCACAGCTACGAAGGAGTGGTCATTTTACTTTGTACTGCTCTGGGTTGGCATTTGTAGAGGTCTAAGCTGGACACAAATGGGAGCTAGACTGTGGGCAATACACCATGAATGTCTGGCAAGTCCTGTGGGTGACAGACTCCAAAATACAAACGTGTAGTAAATAAATGTCGATCCACATAAAAAGGAACAGTCAAAAATAGATGAATCTCAACCACCAAGGCTAAAATCTCAGTTATCTTTATTAGAAAGTATAATAATTATCCTTTTGAATTTATAGTTTTGCAGTTAACTAATAAAAGTGTGAGAGGTAGATGTTTAAAAGATAAAACAGAGATGGATGAATTAAAGTGGATTATTACTTTGCAAGCAGACAGAGGCTATGGCCTCAGTGAGAGTGTCCCACTTAAACCTGCATTGAAATTACATAAATTACACCACTAATTAAGCTTAGTATTAGTTGCTATGGCATGTGATAATTTAATTGTCTTAATTGATTAACTTTGTAATTGTATCACTATATAAGAGAACATCTTGTTTTATTTTTTATATGATCTAAAAAAATGCATTCAGTATGAAAGCACTTGTCATTTGTTATTTTAATAAAGAGAACTGAGTTTTTAGCCTTGGTGGTCGAGGGTCATCTATTTTTGACAAGTCCTTTGAGTGAATTTGAACCTCTAATATACAGGTTGCAGTTAACTTTGATGTGGTCAGATGCCAACACTGCTATAATTTTCGGAGATGACTTCTCTATGGTACAAAATGCATACCTGGATGTTATACCATTAATTCATATAGTGCACCCCAAGATCCATGTTTTCTTACGGTCTGCTCTGTATAACACGTCACATAAACCCTTGGCATGCACTACACACTTAAAAGCACTACTGTACCTAGTTAGTCCCTAGGATGGAAGATACAAGCATGATAGGTTATTAGCTACGTAGGAGAAGTTTGTTTCATTCTATACTTTACAACAGTAATTATGACTTCATCATCTGACCATACTGTACTGTATATGAGAAGAGTTAGGGTCAGCACATTGATGTCCCATATGGAATCTAGATTTACTCATACAGAAATCATATTTGTGATAAGACATTTGCAAAATGTGACTGTTGATAAGCCATTTTGCACATATGCATTTCTAAATTGTATTTGAGAAGCTGCTGATTTTTGAAATATGGGTGAAGATATTTTACACAGTGCCGTCTTAAACTGTACTTGGAGACTCACAATCATACTTTTTAAAAACTCCTCTATTCTCTTCTAAAAGGAACAAATGCATCATTTAACATTTATCAACCAGTCTTACATCAGCAATAATAAAAGGAGCAGTACATCATATTAACAAGTTCCCCAACCTGTGTCCACCAAAGTGAATTCATTTTAGATAAAACTATAACATGAATTGGTTGTAATTATCTTATTAGGTACACTTCTTGGTACACCTTTCTACCATTCACCTATTAATTACTAACAGTTTTGAAGTGCAAACACTTAAATTTCTAACAATTTAACTAACAATAACTTAACAGCAAATAGCTAACCAAACATAAGTATCACAGACTTGAGTCTTGCAATCCAAATTGTAATGTATACTAAAAAGGTAATCTCTCAATTAGTCATCATAACAGTGTCACTGTATCAACAAAAATAAAAGTCCCTAACATTCTGTATTATTTTTTTTTTTATTTATTACAAAAAAAACGAGTCCGGAACAGTGTACCAAAAACAACTATAAAAATGTAAAATACATTGCTGCAGCCATATCCACGAACACTTCACGTTTATTAAATATAAATTATTGAGCTCTTTATTCCCTTAAAACAAGGATTTCATCAGAATCTAAAACAGCTTATACATTTTCCCCTTAAATACCTAAACAATCAATGACATCATCGAATTAGCTTCCTAAAGGGACTTTGTCCTTAAAAAATTCCTTGTTATAAAAACTATGTATACAATACTTTATAAAACATTCATACTATTTATAATACTACCTATGTTATACAGAATATAAAAATACACAACCAAAAATGGACTTTATTCCTAAAATAAAACCAACCTTATATTAAAATTGTTTATATTATAAAACTATTTCTTCAAAGCTGCTTTTTTATGCAGCAAGGGCTTGATGGATAGCCTATCATTAAGTCCAGGATCTTGACTAGCTTGCAACTTAATTTGCCACCTCACCTCTCTTTCCTCAATATAACATTTATAATCACCTCCTCTAGGGTTTGGCAAAACCTTTTCTAAATGGCAAACTGAAAACATGAAAAATTAGGGCATACAATAGAATGTTTGTATAATGCATTATTTATGTTACTAGCAGATATTTGATACATATGTTCGTAGATCCTGTCCCTTAACTGCCTCTCTGTCTTACCTACATAAAAACTGGGACAGGATTTACACAAAGCCAAATAAACCACTCCTGTGTTCTGACAGTTACCCCGGTCAAATTTCACCTGTGTTTTTAAAATATTATTGATCATAACATTCTCCTCTGTGCATATGTATTTACATTGGGAACAAGTACCACACCTTGTCATGCCATGTCTTTCCTTATACTTTGGTGCTTCCTCAAAACATTTTTTCAATTTTGTTCCTGTTTTGTAAACAAAAGTAGGTCTACTACCCGCTACCGACCACAACTTAGAATTATTCCTTAAAATAACCTAATTCTTTTCTATTATATTTTCACCTCCTATGCCTTATTATTGTAGGGAACTACTATTGCTCTTTCAAATTTTATATATTCTTCCCCCTCACAGTATTCATCCTTCTTAATATTCCCTGGATTACCTAACAGGGGTTTATATTTCTTTCCCCACTCACTCCTTACATACTTTACGTATTCAGAAACCATTTCATTAGGGTAGCCCCTGTCCTTAAATAAGTTGGCTACTTTATATAAAGGCCGAGGTACCAGAATCATTAAAGGATTTACTGTTGCAGTCTTTGCTGCATTCCGTGCATTTGTGTGTTTTGCTATTATTTTATTTTACAGCTTGGGCTGTGTGTTTTTTTTTGTTACTTTATATAGTTCTTCATCCACATCTCCTTCATTAGATGTCATTCTGGCTACCCTAATAAGTTGTCCTTTAATAATACTACTTTTTTGATGGGGAGGGTGACTACTTGTGTACTGTAAATAAGAGTTCCTAAACACCTTAGATTTAAAAGTCTTGTTCACTTTTTCAATACAAGTGTCTAAATAATTTATAGCATTGTCTTTATATTCATATGTAAATTTAAAAAAATCAGTACTTCTATTTAAATACTCGAGGTAGTCCTGAATCTTTTTCTCAGGCCCCTTCCATAAAATAAAAACATCATCCAGGAACCTTACATATAGATTCATGTATTGAAAAAATTCACTCTTAAAAAACATTAGTTTGTTCCCACTCAAATAAGACAAGATTGACATATATGGGGGCACAAGGGCCCCCCATAGCTACGCCTTTCTGTTGCTTAAAATATTCACCTTCAAAGAATATATAATTGTGGTCCAAAACTATTTTCATAAATTCAATTATCAGTTGTATCTTGTCATCTCTAAAGTTCGTGTTCCTATGTAAACTATCATTAAACCTTTCTATTCCTTCCTTTCCTGGAATTGAAGTATACAACTCGACTATATCAGTAGTCAGAAAAAATATATTTTCATCCCACAACCTATTTTCAATCCTCCCTAGGAAGTCCCATGAATCCTTAAGTAAATTTTCTGCATTAAGGACCTTTTTTTTCAACCATTCATCAATCACGACTCCAAAGGTGTATGTTTTCAACCCTCGACCTGACACTATTGGTCTAAAAGACACATTTTCCAGTCCGTTATGAATCTTAGGGATTCCAAACATCGTGACCACTGTTGGGTTCTTTACCTTTAGAAAATTATATAAATCTGGAGAGATTCTTTTTTTTATTAAATATTCCTCCAAATAGAAATCAATACGTCGTTGACTAATATTTACCTCATTAATCGAGGATGGAGCATATATAATTGAATCATTTAACATTTCAAAGATTTTTTGTGAATAAGAAAGGGTGTCATAAATAACCATTCCTCCCCCTTTGTCTGGGCACATTACTCTTATTGCCCTATCATTTCTCAACTTCAAAACTTCATTTTCCTTCTCACTCAAATTCCTTTTTATAGAAGTATGTCGTTCACTAGCTTTTAATCTATACACATCATCCATAATTACCTTTTCTAAAATATTTAAAGTTGGATCCAGGGGTGGGTTATATACACTTTTAACCTTTAATTCATTTTTACCTCTACCCCTTTCACCTGTTTTTTTATCATAAAACGTATGCCAAATTTAATTTTCTTAGAAACATTTTAACTCTATAATCGTTTCTGTGTAATCCAACTGTTTTAAGGGTACGAATTTTAGACCTTTCATACACAGGGAGAAATGTTCCTTGCTTAATTCAGTTCCTGAAAAATTGTATATATGATATCCTTTATACGTGTAAATAATCCCCTCTTTAACAAGTCCCTCTACCATCTCTCTCTGTTGTTCCTGTAATTTTGGTTCCTGCGTTCTCCCTTCTGAACCCTTTCGTGTTCCAGTCCCACATCCCATTCTTGTGATATTGAAAAGAATGTGTTTCATTTACTTGTCTACCATTTTGGCCCCTATAATCTCTTTTTTCATACCTCTGCTTTCCTTGATAACTTTTAGCATAACCTATTGTTGTATTTTTAGGTAGCTCTGTCTTCTTTTAAGCCTTAAACCCAAATTAAGTAGCAGGCTAGTCAAGATCCTGGACTTAATGATAGGATATCCATCAAGCCCTTGCTGCATAAAAAAGCAGCTTTGAAGAAATAGTTTTATAATATAAACAATGTTAATATAAGATTGGTTTTATTTTAGGAATAAAGTCCATTTTTGGTTGTGTATTTTTTATATTCTGTATAACATAGGTAGTATTATAAATAGTATGAATGTTTTATAAAGTATTGTACACATAGTTTTTATAAGAAGGAATTTTTTAAGAACAAAGTCCCTTTTGAAAGCTAATTGGATGATGTCATTGATTGTTTAGGTATTTAAGGGGGAAATGTATAAGCTGTTTTAGATTCTGATGAAATCCCTGTTTTAAGGGACGAAAGTGCTCAATCTGGTCTTATGGAATTTATATTTAATAAACGTGAAGTATTCGTGGATCTGGCTGCAGCAGTGTATTTTACATTTACATTTATTTATTTATTTATTTAGCATTTGTTTACGGGGATAATACGACTGGACAACTTGTGTCCATTTTCAGTGGAGGCCCGGGATGAAAAGTTCCATACAGTAGTTAAAAAGTTCCATACAGTATTTAAATAACATTAAGACAATAGTACAAACATCAGCAACAACAGTCAAAGGGAAATAGTTTCCTTAGCTAATCAAAAAAAAAACATTTTAAAAAGTAGCTATTGATAAGTTAACAGTTACAGGTTTAAAAACATTTATAATGCAAACTGTAGTTAGAAAATGTCATCAGGGGAACAAAGTAACTTGATAGGGGTCCAAGAATAATTAGTCCTTAGAGCAGCTTAAGGAGATAGTAACTATAAAAGGTGTCGACAGGGGGCTAGGGTGGGCCAATGCAATTACATAGCCAGTTATTGAGGAAGTATGACTTAAGAAGTTTCTTGAAAGTTGGGGTGTTGTTTTGAAGTCTAATGTCAGGGGGAAGGGTATTCCAGACTTTAGCAACTTAATTGGGGAAGAAAGATTCCCCAAAACTATTTTTGCAAGGAACGTTTTTGACCAGGGCTTTGCTGGTCGAGCATAGCAGTCTATTAGTGTTATAAAAGTTTAGTCATTTAGCTAGGGCAGGCTTTTTTTCCGGATCGTACAGTATTTGGTGAACGAGCTTGAGTTGGTGGTAGTGTAATAAGTTGGGAAATTCAGACCAGTGTAAAGTAAGGAAGGACTGGCAGTGGTGGGAACAAGATTTGGAACCAGCTGCAAACCTGGTAATTTTATTATAGCAAGTGGAGAGCTTATTAACATCAGCCTTACTTAGGTTTGTTAGGACTGGTGAGGCATAGAGTTGTGTAGATAGGAGATGAGATTGGGCTATAGCTATTCTGGTCTCGGAAGTAAGGTATTTTTTGCTGTGGTATAATGTCCCTAGCTTTTTGTGGACTTTGGAGATGGTAAGGGATATATATATTTGCAGAATCTGAGTTATTGGTCAATTGTAAGTCATAGCAGTTTAGTTTCAGGGACTGGGGTGATGATGGTCTTATTGGCTGATGAAACAGAGAAGGTGAAAGGTTCATTATTCTTAGTTTGGTGATATAGCATGAGTTGGGTTTTTTTAGGCTCAAAATTAGTTGAGATGTGTTTAGCCAATTTTCTATGTCATTGAAGGATTCCTGGGTGTATTGTTGAAGGAGCTGTATGTTTGGTGCAGAACATATTAGGGTAATGTTGTCTGGATATTGCATTATTTCTGCTTTGGAAGTTGCTAGATGGAGTTGGTTTGTAAATATGTTGAAAAGAAGGGGACTGAGGATAGAACCCTGGAGTACACCTCTTGTGAGTGGGAGTGGGGTGGATAGGCAGTTGAGCCATTTTACGGATTGGGAGCAGTTGTCAAGGTAGCTGTTATACCATAGTTGGGTGTAGTTGTTCATCCTGAGCTCAGAGAGGCAGGTTAAAAGTTTGTTGTGGAAGACTATATCAAATGCTTTGGATAACTCCAGGAAGATAACATAGACTAGTTCACCCTGGTTTCTATGAGTGTTAATGGTGTTGGTGAAGTTAATTAGGGCAGTGGTGGTGCTGTGAGTAGGTCAGAAACTGTGTTGGGTTTTGGATAATAAATTGTTGTTGACGAGATGGGTAAGGAGTTGGTGGTGGATACATATTTCTAGAATCTTAGATAGGGGTGATAGGATTGCTATGGGATGGTAGTTGGAGAGGTCAGTGGAGGGGCCACCCTTGTTGTGGGGAATGATATAAGAGGTTTTCCATAAGGATGGAGTGGTGTGTTCAGTGATGGATCTATTTATCAGTAAGGAAATGGGGTAGGCTATGGCTCTAGAGGCAAGCTGAATGTATTCTGCTGGGAGGTTGTCTGCGGCAATGGTGGTGGGTTTGCATTTGGATAAGAGATTTTGGAGAGTGGATGTTGGAACTGGTTTGTGTGTGAATGGAGGATTATTTCTTAGACCTATAGGAGGTTGGGGTGGTTGGAGGAGTTTGTATTATTGATAAGTTTAAGTATGGAGGAGGTAAAGTAGTTATTAAAGCCGGATGCCATATCAGTGTCAGATCCAACTATATTGGGAGGGAGTAGTGGTACGGCCTGGCTGAAGGATGTTGTTCACTGCAGCCCAGAATTTTTGTGGATTGTTGGAGTGTGTTTTTTTGTAGTGAAATACAGTGATTTTGTTTGTCTGACCTTATTATCCTAATTCAACCAAAGGTTGTAACATACACCTGCTTACAGAATTATTGGTCCATTAAAAACAACATATAGACCAACTTTTAACATTAACTTTCTAATACATTTTAATGCATCTAGATATGTTACTATCATATGTTATGGTTTTGCATGCCGGGCAGTGCCATTTAGCTAGGGTATAACTATTCCCAGCTTCACAAAGTCTCCTCTTCAAATTTTCCCTTGGAATTAGACAAACTTTCAACTTAAGCACTCAAGCCATTCATTTCTCAGCCCAGCACTTGCTCAAAAACTCATAGCAAGCTCTTATAAACCCTAGCACTAGACCCTCCTGTACTGTACAGAAGGACAAGGCTCTCTATTCGACCTTACCAGCCATCCAGTAAAACAGTTCACTGTACCTATCCAGGCATGTCCAAAGGGCAATTTCAGGTGCACTCTCCATTCCAACTGGTGAATCTGGGCATTCTGAGGTAATGTTACAACTGCCTCATGTACACAGACAACCCTCTCCTCCTACCATCAAACATTAATACATGCGAGAGATGCAATTATACAGCCAAACTGGAAGCAAAGCTCTCTCAACCCAAGACTGGATCAGATAGTCAAGAGGAGAGGGGAAATACTGGCATCACACCACCAGTCTCACATAGACCCATTAAACCAGCACTGGCAAAAAACACACATAAATACAAGCAAACATACTCGGAGGCTCTAAATAAAAATCTGCAAAAGCAACAGAGACCTCCAAAGCAAACATCCAAGCAACCTCCACCCACCCATAACAAACCATGAAACACATACTTCACAAAACCAGTATGCCATGCATTCACAGCCCTTAAGGCAAAATAACATACCCAACATGCTAGTAATAGGTGACTCAATAGTCAGGCATACTGACATCCCACTCACTAGGCTGAAAAAGGAGAAGTTACCGTCAGCTGCTTGTCAAGTGCCAGGATCCGCCACATAACACAAGCACTCAGGTCACTCCAGAACAAGTACAAATATGACTCTGTCATTGTCCATGTTGATGTGAATGACCTGAGCTGTACCTCCCTTGACTACATGAAAAGAGACATGGAAGAGCTCTCTGATCACGTAGCCCAGGCTGGTATGACCCTGAACCTGAGTAGCATCCTGCCCTCACCAAGAATGATACCATGGTATAAAGCCAAAAATTCTCGATTTCAACAATTGGCTAAGTTTCTGGTGTCATTCAAAGGGGATCCTGTGTCTGTCCACCTGGGATTACATGCTCGACAAGCCACGCTGCTTCGCTAGAGATGGCTTGCATCTGTCACCCTTAGGCTTTCAAATACTGGCCAAGGCTCTTGCCACCTCCATAGTGCCTTTTTTAAGCAAGGCTCAATAGACAAACCCACCACCATAAATAGCACAAGTAACAAAAAAATGAGGGTAATGCTACTCAATGCCAGAAGTCTAAACCTCAAAATGCACGCACTCGAGGCACTCCTCAGTATGGAGAAAATCGATATATGTGCAGTAACAGAAACCTGGTTTAAGGCTCCAGGGAGCACCCCAGCACTACCAGGCTACAACTCATACCATACATTTTGGCCACAGAACCCAAACTGAAATACAAATGGTGGGGGCGTATCCATATTCATCAAGGATACCCACACCTCCAGGTTAGTGGCATAGCACGATCCTTCAGAGATCATCCACGTGCAACTAACAATGGGCAAAACTGCAATTCAAATTGTAGCTTGCTACAGATCACCCACCATGTCCCAGGACCCCCATTTTGTGTTTCTGGAAACACTGGGAAACATAAAGGTCCTACCAAACACCCTAATATTGGGTGATTTCAATTACCCAAACATTAACTGGGAGAACTACTCAAGTACTAATGCCCTTGCCCAACATTTCCTAGAATTTATAAACTCAAATACCCTGGTTCAACTGGTCAACACTCCTACCAGAGGTGACAACATATTGGACCTGGTCATCACCAACATGGGCGACCGGTGTTCCACAACCCCTCACTGGTTAGATCTGACCATAAACAAATCACTTTGTATATCCACATTCCGCCCCCACCCCTGGACAAGGAAACCACCGTGAAAAACTTTTCAAAAGCAAACTTCATGTTACTTAAGACCGAGGTGGAAAGTTTCAAAGTCCCCATGCTAAAGGATAACGCTGTCCAAGCTGCAAAATCCTTTACTAATGCAATCTACTGGTACCTTCAAGAATGCATGGATTGTGCTATCCCAAGCAAAACCAAGACTCACTCCTCCAAGAAAAGGAAACCAGTCTGGTGGACTCCTGCCATAAACAAGCTATACAATAGAAGGAGGAAACTTCTATTGTACAGAAAAGAGTAAAATCCCAAGAAGGGAAGACATCCCTGATCAGTATCAGCAAGAAACTACGATCCCTCATAAAATCATCCAGGGCGAGTTTCGCAAGAAAAATTGCCAAGGACTCCAAAGATAACCACAAGGCATTCTTTAGCTACATCAAGAATCTAAGTGGCAATGCTCAGATCTGCTCAGAGTTAGTGCAGAATGGCACAAAATACACTGAACCGACTTTTATCGCCAACATCCTGGCAGACAGGTTCAGTGCAAACTTCACTCCCCTCTCAACCCCAAAAGGGCCCATAACCATACCAGAAGAATATAGAGTCCTTGAAATCACAGACACTCAAGTTAAAACAGCCCACTCCAAAGCCAAAAACACAGTATCAATGGGACCGGATGGTGTCCCAGGCTGCGTCCTGCACAAGCTCAAAGACGAACTAACCCCTCACCTAAACACACTGTTCAAACTCTGCCTTTCCACAGGCTATGTACCCATAGAGTGGCGCACAGCAATGGTTATTCTGCTCCAAAAAGGTAGAGCCACAACAGATTCCAGGAACTATTGCCCTATAAGCCTGACTAGCTTGGTCTGCAAGAATATGGAGCGCATCATCATGAAACTCATTAACAGAGACATTGGGAACCTCCAAACACTGGACCCTACCCAGTTCGGCTTTGTTAAGGGCAGATCATGCCTCCTAATCCTGGTGGATTTCTTTGAGACAGTTACCAAGGCTATAGATGAGGGAAAGGTGGTACACACAGCCTACCTAGACCTTGCAAAGGCCTTCAACACCATTCTGCATTCTGGTATTATAGACAAGCTCACCAGCCTGAACATAAACCCCTACATCGCAAGATGGGTTTCCAACTGGCTCACAGACAGAACCCATATAGTGAGAGTTGTGGGAGCTAGGTCTGACTCTAAACCAGTTTCAAGTGATGTTCCCCAAGGCTCAGTCCTAGGACCCCTCCTGTTTGGCATATACTTCTCAGAAGTACAGGCAAGCACAGGAGGACTATAGCTGACCAAGTTCGCAGACAACTGCAAATTAAGGGCTATAATTGACTCTGCGGCTGACACAGTCATCCTCCAAAGGGGTCGCACTGAGACTGATACCTGGTGTCAAAATTGTGGCCTCAAGCTAAATGCCAAAAAGTGCATAGTCATCCCCTTTGAAAAAACAAAGTACCCACAAACTACCAGATAGGTGGTAGTCCCCTAAATACGGAATACGTAATAAGGGATCTGGGGACCCAAGTAGACAGTAATCTCACCTTTGATAATCACATTGCCAAAGTGGTTAGAAAATCCTTTTACGTGGCCCACCTAATCACAAAATGGTTCACATCCAGATCAAAAGAGGTCATTGTGCCCCTCTACTCATGACTCATCAGACCCATCATAGAGTGCAATGCCCCATTTGGGATGTACCTTACAAAACACTTGCAACAGCTAGAAAGGCCACAGAAGTACCTCACCAAGAGGATCACTAGCTTCAAACAGATGCCCTATGCAGATCGACTGAAGAAATTCCAGCTGTACTTACTCAGAGGTGATCTCTGCCTGACATACAAGGCCATGTCCAACCCAGAATTGATGGACATGCTCCACCTAAAGAAAACCTTATTCCCCTCGAGCCACATGCTCTAGGGATCTAAACCTCACCACAACAATAAATAGGATGTGCTGGAGGGATAGATTCCTGTCCCAGAGACTTCCTATACTTTGGAACAAATTTCCAATCTACATTAGGCAGAGCTCCTCGCTAACACTCTTCAAAAGAAACCTTGATGAGTAGATGGGAAACAGAAAGTTTACCCCGGGGTCCGGGGATCACTTCAGTGTCTCTGCTGGACAGAGGCACAGGGAACTAATCTAAGGGGGCAGAGAAAGCCAACACATTCTGGCTAAGCTTATAAATGCCTTCAGGCATAAACCCCTACATCACAAGATGGAAGAAATATCCAGGGAATTGTTATGGCTAGGCTTGTATAGGCCCTAGGGCTGATAGCCTAGTACCATCCTATGAACCTATGAACCTATTTATAAAATGTTTCCATACACATTCACCAGTATAACCACTATAGCCACCTTGTCAAATATGTAGCCCATGCAGTCTTTTTGGTAATGTGACCTTCTCTCTGATCCAAGTAATTCGATATCCCAATTGCACCTTCCACTGTCGTAATCACTGTTGATTTTTATTCTCATCTGTGAAAACAGTACAGACCACCCATTTTATATGTTCTAAACATGTTCCATATCCTGGGAGCATTAACATTTTTGTAAACTCAATATTTTCTTTAGAACTCCTTTCAGTAATTGACACAAGTCCTCTTTAAAAGTGTAAAACTAGGGCATAGCCAAAAATGTTTCCTTACAGAATATGGTATCATCATCAGACTTTCAGGATTTGGGGATCAGAATTTGGGAACCTTGTTTAAACAATTACTTCTTTATACATTTCCCTCAAAGGAACAGATACTTCTTTTTACAGGTATATTGCAACCTTTCAAATGACACTAAAACCAGGAGAAAGAACCCAAATCAACAAACCACAAAGTCACAAAGCCAGATAATCCAAAATAGACTTTTATTAAAACTTCACTTAGTGCCTCAGCTCAAAAGCATTTTCAGAGTATACCATTAATAAAAAACAGCCCTTAATATAATGTTTTTAAAATTTAATATATATATATATATAGCACTTTGTCTATTCTGTATCTTTACAAATCCTTATCTGTTTAAAAACTTTCATTTGTGTCTCTAGTGCTTGCTGGATGTAGGCTATTTTGTCCCACCGTCCCTCCCTCCCTGTTGGTGTCTTGCTCTTATACTTGGTGGCTTTGCAGTTGCCACCCCTACTGTGTGACACTCCTCCCAGTCTAGTGTCATTAGCTCTTTCTGCCTAATACAGAGAACATTTGATAAGGCCTTCTGTTCCTCCTTTTCCTTTCAAAAAAAGTAAAACAAACTTTTTTTTTTTCGCCTGAACCTCCTTGTGTTCTGACTGTGCTTCTCAAACATTTTGGAATTATACAGTATATTTCAGAGCATTTATTATAACTGTAATAGCCTTAATATTGCTACAACTCAAGTGCTCTAGGTTGCACTGCATCTGAAGTGTTTGTGTGTTTAGCTGCTTTTCTTATATATATTATATTTCTTTTTCTTTTTACTAAATAAGCTCTGTAAAGTTGTTTTATTGCATTTCTGCCTGTATTTCTGAGTTTTTTGCACTTTTAAAGTTTGTTTTGCTTAGTTTAATTGGTAGGCTACACACTCAAGTCTTGCTTGAATTAAAGCATTTTTACTGCATTTCTGTACTAATTTCTACTACTAAAAAAAAAAAAAAAAAAAAAAAAAAAAAAAAAAAAAAAATCCGCCTTCCTTCCTGAACTAGAATAGTCCAGTCTTCAGGTATTGCTGATCTCTGGGCTGTGTCATAGTTCCTGTGTTGCCCATATCCTTATTTGGATAGGAGGAAGCTTCTTTGTTCACCAGTAGTGAGAGGGGAGCTCTGAGCAGCCTATCTGTCCCTTGAGGAGTGGTTCCTGTCCAGTGACCTGTAGCTTACGGGCCGTTTTGGGCCATTTCCTATCTCTTTCTAACCCCTGCTTTAAAGCCAGCTTTAGTGCACTAGCTTGTAATTTAAAGTTTGTCCTGTTTAATGCATTTACCTGTTGAGGCTACACACTCAAATACTAGCCTGTGTCCTGTCATTTATTTTTTTTTTTTTCCTGCTATTTGTTGAAAAAAGAAAACAAAACAAAAAAAATATTATCCTTGTTTCCCGTCTTTCTAAACTAAAGTCCCGTCTTTCCTAACCTAGAGTAGTCCAAATACAGGCTTTGCTGTATTCTGGACTTTGGAAAGTTCCCTGTGTTGCCATTTCCTTTCTTGGATTAAGGGCTTCTTTGTTCACCAGTGGCAGTTGGGGAGGAGCAGCTATCCTATCTATCTAGGAGAGGTTTTTCCCAGCACAAGAATCTGGTAGTCTACCATTTTGGGCCAATTTCTAACTACTTCTTCAAATCCCTCTGTATAAAACCCGCTTTGTTTTTTTTTTTTTTTGCTTATAGCCTACTCTCTCGCTCCTCTCTGTGGTCAGTGGTGCTAGCAGCAGAGAGGCTAAAGAGCGACTGCTAACCTGATAAGTGTTTTTCCTGCTACTACCTGGCAAACTGTCCGATCTAGCTAAACTGCAAATATTTCTGCTTCTTGAACTGTTTTAAACTGCTTAAAGTTGTTTTTGCACCTGCACTTTTAAGTTTGTCCTGTTTGTTGCATTTACCTGTTGAGGCTACACACTCAAGTGTGCTAGCCTGTGTTTATATTTACTGCATTTTTCCTGCTATTTGTTGAAAAAAGAAAAAAAAAAAAAAAAAATTATCCTTGTTTCCGTCTTTTCTGACCTAGAGTGTCAAATACAGGCTTTGCTGTATTCTGGACTTTGAAAAAAGTCTGTGTGTTCCATTTCCTTTTTTTCTTAGAGAGGTTTCCTTTGTTCACCAGTGGCAGTGGGGACTTAGGAGCAGCCTATCTATCCCTGAGGAGTGTTCCAACACAAGAATCTGGTAGTCTATTGGCCATTTTGGGCCAATTTCTAGCTCTTTCAAATCCCTGTATAAAACCCGCTTTGGCGATTTTTTTTGCTTGTTACTACTCAAGCAAAGCTCGTGGTCCTCCTGAGTGGTGTGCTAGCAGCAGAGAGAAAAAAGAGCGACTGCTAACCTGATAAAAGTGTTTTTCCTGCTTACTACCTGGCGACTGTCGATCTATAGCTAAACTGCAAATATTTCTGCTTCTTGAACTGTTTTAAACTGTCTAAAGTTGTTTTTGCACCTGCACTTTTAAAGTTTGTCCTGTTTGTTGCATTTACTTGTTGAGGCTACACACACTCAGTCACTAGCCTGTGTTACATATTTATTGCAATTTCTTGCTGTTTGTTGCAAAAAAGAAAAAAAGTTATCCTTGTTTCCCATCTTTCCTGACCTAGAGTAGTCCAAATACAGGCTTTGCTGTATTCTGGACTTTGGAAAGTTCCCTGTGTTGCCATTTCCTTTCTTGGATAGGGGGAGGCTTTTGTTCACCAGTGGCAGTGGGGAGCTTGGAGCAGGCTATCTGTCCCTGGAGGAGTGTTCCCAGCACAGAAATCTGGTAGTCTGTTGGCTGTTTTTTTGGCCAATTTCTAGCTCTTTCAGTCCCTGTATAAATAAAACCGCTGTGGCCTGCGTGATTTTTTTTGTGCATTTCGCCGAGCAAACCGCAACACAGCCATTTGGGTTTGAGCCTTGGAACTGATCTAGTTCTCATAATAAACACCCTATTCCTATGCTAAAGCCTAGCACTTGCTCACTAAAGCAATTATATAAGTCAGCACTAAAAAATTAAAAGCACTACACCCTCACAAACTCCCCTTGAGTAACTTGTTCCCCATTGGCTTTTTTTTTTATAAGGAATTCCCAATACTATTCTCTAGCATGTCCAAAGGTCAATGTCAATCTCCCTCCCCGTCCCAGCTGGTGAACCTGGGAAGCTTGAGGCAATGTTACAACTGCCTAATGTACACAGACAACCCTCTCCTCCTCCCAACAAATTCCAACACATGTGAGAGATGCAACCATATAGCCAAACTGGAGGCTAAGCTCTCTCAACTCAGTACTGGCATAACCAGTCAGGAGGAGAAGGAAACCACACACTCACAACAATTCCAGTACCACATACAGCAAACCAAACACATAAACACACAAAAACATACTGGGAGCTCTCTAAATAAAATCTGCCTAAGCAGCAGAGACCTCCAAAGCAGACACCCCAGCAACCACTACCCCCAAACAAAACAACACATGCACACATAGCTCAAAGCCAGTGTGTGCAGCCACAGCCCTTAAGGCTAAACAACACACCTGATACACTTGTAATAGGTGACTCTATCATCAGGCACACTGACGTCCCGCTCACCAGGCTGAGCAAGGAGAAGGTCACGGTGAGCTGCCTATCGGTGCTAGGATCCGCCACATAACACAAGCACTCAGGTCACTCCAAGACAAGTACAAAATATGACTCAGTCATTGTCCATGCTGGTGAATGACCTGTGAGGCGTACCTCCCTGGACTACATGAAAAGAGACATAGAGGAGCTCTCTGCATGTGTAGCCCAGGCCGGTATGACCCTGACCTTGACTAGCATCTTACCCTCACCAAGAATGATGCCACAGTATGAAGACAAGATTATCAATTTCAACAATTGGCTTAAGTATTGGTGTCATTCAAAGGATCAATGCCTGTCAGCCTGGGATGACATGCTCGACAAACCACGGGCTTTGCTATTGCGGCTTGCACCTTGCACCCTTCACTTTTGGATTTTGATGGCTGCTCTTACCCCCCCATAGTGGTGCCTTTTGGGGCTCGACAAGCCACGCATGCTTTGCTAGGGACGCTTGCACCTGTCACCCCTGGGCTTTTGGATATTGGGCAAAGGCTTGCTACCTCTATAGTGCCTTTTAGGCAAAAAGACAAACCCACCTCCATAGGTATCACAAGGGATAAGAAACTAAGAGTAATGCTACTCAACGCCAGAAGTCTAAACCTCAAGATGCATGCACTCGAAACTCTCCTTAGCATGGAGAACATCGATATCTGTGCAGTAACAGAAACCTGGTTCAAGGCTCTGCACCCCAGCACTACCAGGTTATACCTCATACCATGCTTTTCGCCCCAAACTTGGACCGAACCACAAAAGAGGGAGTATCAATATTCAAGATACCCACACCTCCAGGTTGGTGGCACAGCACCGAAGCATCAGAGACTATCCATGTGCAACTAACAGTGGGTAAAACTGCCTTCCAGTTTATAGCCTGCTACAGACCACCCTCCCAAACCCAGGAACCCCACTCGGCCTTCCTGAGAACACTGGAAAATATGAAGGTCTCTCCAAACACCATTATATTGGGTGACTTCAACTACCCAACCATAGACTGGGAGCATTACTCTAGCTCCAACACCTAGCCCAAAGGTTCCTAGAATTTATAAACTCAAATGCTATGGAACAACTTGTTACCACTCCCACAAGAGGGAAAACATACTGGACCTGATCATCACCAACATGGGGACTCTATGCTCCAGACCAGAAGTGTATCCCTCACTGGTAAGATCAGACCATAAACTAATCTCACTGGATATTCACATCCCGACCCCACCCCATGCCCAGAAAACCACAGTGAAAAACTTCTCTAAAGCAAATTTCACACTCCTCAAAACCGGGTGGAATCCTTCAAAGCCCCCCTCTGGATAATAATACCCCCAGACCACAAAATCCTTTATAAACGCATTCTATGAACACCTTCAGGAATGCATGGATCATGCAATCCCAAATAAAACCAAGACCCAATCCTCCAAAGGCAGACGTCCTGTCTGGTGGACCCCAGCCATAAACAAACTATACAATAGAAGGAGGAAGCTACTACATGACAGAGCAAAATCCCAAAAGGGAAGGCATCTCTGATCAGTATTAGCAAAAACTCTGAGCACTCATAAAATCGTCTAAGGCCAGCTGATCGCCTAGGAGAAAAATTGCACAGGACACTAAGGATAATCACAAGGCTTTCTTTAGTTATGTTAGGAACCTGGGTGGGAATTCCCAGATATGCTCAGAATTAGTCCAAAATGACAAAAATACACGAACCCACACACATTGCCAACATCCTAGCTGACAGGTCCAGCACAACCTTCTCCCCCCCCCCCCACCAAAAGGGCTAATATCTATCCCAGCAGGTGCTGCTCCTGACATCTCAGATGCTCAGGTAAGAGCTGCCCTCTCCAAAGCAAACACAGCATCAATGGGACCAGATGGTGTCCCAGGCTGCGCCCTACATGAACTCCAAGAAGAGCTAAACCCAAACCTAAAACTACTGTTCAATCTCAGCCTTACTACAGGATATGTACCCAAAGAGTGGCGTACAGCAACAGTGGTCCCTCTCCACAAAGGTGGTGCCTCAACGGATCCTGGAAACTATCGCCCCATAAGTCTCACTAGCTTGGTCTGCAAAGCTATGGAAAGGATCATCATGGACCTTATAAATAAAGATATTGGGGACCTACAGACACTGGATCCTACCCAGTTTGGCTTTGTTAAGGGCAGATCCTGCCTCTTAAACCTGGTCAATTTCTTTAAAACAGTCACCAAGGCCATTGACAAGGGGAAGGTGGTCCACACAGCCTACCTGGACCTAAAGCCTTCGATACAATACCCCGGGCATTATAGATAAGCTCACCAGCTTAAATATAAACCCCTATGTCACTAGATGGGTTGCAAACTGGCTCAAGGACAGAACCCACATGGTTAGAATAGCTGGAGCCATGTCAGACTCCAAACCAGTTACAAGTGGCGTCCCACAAGGCTCAGTCTTGGGACCTCTCTTGTTCGGTATATATTTCTCGGAGGTACAGGCCAACATAGAAGGACTATGGCTGACCAAGTTGATGACTGCAAACTGGGCACCATAATAGACTCTCCAGCTGACACAAAGCATCCTCCAAAAGGGCCTCATAGAAACAGACAACTGGTGCCAGAGCCATGGCCTCAAGCTAAACGCCAAAAGTGTATAGTCATCCCCTGGCAAAAACAAAAGTGCCCTACAAATTACCACATAGGTGGTAATCCATTAAGTACAGAAGAAGTAATTAGGACCTGGGGACCCAAGTTGATAGCAATCTCTCATTTGACAACCACGTGGCCAAAGTGGTTAGAAAAACATTTTATATAGCCCACCTAATCATGAAGGGATTCACATCCAGATCAGGGAGGTCATCGTGCCTCTTTACTCATCCCTCATCAGGCCCATAATTGAGTACAATGCCCCTTTTGGGATGTACCTTACCAGACACCTGCAGCAACTGGAAAGACCCCAAAAGTACCTCACCAAGAGGATCAAGGGCTCAAACAGATGCCGTATGCTGCCCCTTAAAAGAAACTCCAGCTCTACTCAGTGGCATACCGCCTGCTCAGAGGCGATCTGTGCCTGACTTATAAAGCCATGTCCAACCCGGAATTAATGGACATGCTGCACCTCAGAAAATCCAAATCCCATCAAGCTACGCGAGGGACTTAAACCTCAGCACTGAAATAAATAGGACATGCTGGAGGGACAGATTCATAACCCAGAGGCTCCCTTCACTCTGAAATAAAATCCCAGTCCAGGTTAGGCAGAGTCCCTCATCGACTCTCTTCAAGAGGAATCTTGATGAGTGGATGGGAGATCGTAGGTTTACCCCGGGTATCACTTCTGTGTCACTGTTAGACTGAAGCGCAGTATACTAACCTCGAAAAAGGGCATAGCAAAATTAATTTAAAATGGGTGGCGAAAGCCATACACACTCTGGCTAGGCTTATAAATGCCCTAGGGCAGATAGCCTAGTATGAACCTATGAACCTATGAACCTATAATATCAATTAAAAAAAAATCACATATTTAAATAATCAAGTAACAATTAAATAAAAACCTTCCAACTACATTCTATGTTAAGACCTTTAGGAACCAGTGTATCATACTTTAGCATGAAATTGATTCTTTACATAACAATCTAGATTTACAGTCTGTATTTTGAAATTGTCCACAACAAATTTGATCTAAAACAGTAGCTTGAAGCCCTACCCCATCCATATGATGGTGAGTCTTAAAATGCGATACGATGGGACTTTCTACTCTAGCTTTCCTTATATCCCTCAAATGCTCCAGTAATCTTACTTTGAATGCCCTTTTGCTGTCCCCAATATAAAATGTATTACACAGACATTTCAAAGCATAAACTACTCCCTCTGATTCACAAGTATAATTGCCTTATGCATTATATGTGTTTCCATTAATCCTACTAAAACGTTTCACTACATACTTACAGCTACAACACTTCCCACAAGAGAAACTTTTGGTTATACTCTGTGACATATTGTCTACTCAGAGGCGATCGCTGCTTAACATACAAGGCCATGTCAAACCCTGAGCTGTTGGACATGCTCCACTTAAAGAAATCCCAATCCCTCAGAGCCAAACGTGCCAGGGATCTAAACCTTGTCATCACAATGAACAAAACATGCTGGAGGAATAGGTTCCTGACCCAGAGACTCCCCAGACTCTGGACTAGACTGCCCATACATTTCAAGCAGAGAGCCTTCTTGACACTCTTCAAAAGGAACCTTGATGATTGGATGGGAGATAGGAAATTCACCCAGTGGATCACGTCAGTCGCCTTGCTAGATAGAGGTCCAGGGAAGTAAATATTGTGGGAAGAAATATCCAGGGAATTGTTATGGCTAGGCTTGTATAGGCCTTAGGGCCGATAGCCTAGTACCAACCTATGAACCTATGAATTAGGAGTATGTAGAATTTTAGGAATTTTTTTATCATTGTTTACACTATTTCACTTTCCACCTTCTAATAGCTTATTCGGAGATTACTTTCTTTCAGTGTATATTAAAATGTGGATTGCAAGACTAGAAATATAGCTGTCTCAACCACCGAACTGTGCCATTACCATGAACCAGCAGCCCAGCCCCTCAGCTCTTCAAGTGAAGAGCAAAAAAAAAAAAAAGCACTTTACTGTATACATTGCAAGGATTTCACTTGCTATGCTGATATTGCATTAGAGATCACCTGATTGCACTCTACCAACACCTTGCACCTGAGGCTGTTTCCTTCTTGCTCACCCTAGCTACACTGCTATGCAAGGCTAATGTTTGTGATAGTTACACTTGATTAGCTATTTGCTTACATTGTAGTAATTGTTTTATTACAGATCCACCCCCCATTCTTCCACTGAGGAAGAGCAAAACAAATAAATAAATAAAAGGATGTTCCTTCTGCTGCACAGCAATCAGGTGGCCAGATGCAACCCCCCCCCCCACCCCCTTGCCTATCCATTCAGGTCCCATTTCTGTGATCTGCCCTCGAGTCTCCCTTATTTATTAAAAAGAATAATAACAATAATAATAACTTTTTCTTTTTATAAACTGTAGCAAATTGCTTGCTACAAATGTAACAAACAGTTGATGCAGTTTATACCCTGCCTGCACTGAGCACTAGGCATGACCTGAAAAGAGGCTACTAGCCTAGTAGGCCTAACCTGGGCAACAAAGGATAAATGTTTTACTTAAAAAAAATTCTTCTAATAAACTGTAGCAAAGTGTTTGCTATAAGTATAGCAAATATTTGCTACAGTTTATACCCTTTCTGCAAAAAACACTGTAGTACTCAGGTTTTAGTAAAAAAAAAGTGATTTATTTTTTTGTTTACTTTTAAACTGTAGCAAACTACTTGCTACATTGCTACAGTTTAGACCACACACAGAGCTCTATAGCACTCAGGTTTGACCATAGAGATCAGGATCAGCTGATTGAGCCCCCTGACACTCTGCACCTCGGGCAGTTGCCCCTGTCATCCCACCTTAGCTACACTATTGTGCAAGACTCACATTTGTGATAGTTATGCTTGATTGGCTATTTGTTGTTAAGTTATAGTTAGTTAAACTGATAGCTATTTAAATATCTGCACCTCTAAAATGTTATTAATTAACAACCAAATGGTAGAAAGGTTTCTTGAGAAGAAGCGTACCTTATCAGATGAAGACATCAAAATTACATTATAATTTTACCTAGAAATAATTAATTTTGCTTGTCAAGTAGTCATGCTTTGCTTCCAGCAATAATGATAAAAATGTTGGGGGTGAGGTGTTTAAGAAACTAGTAGACTGACTACTTTCACTAAGTCCATAACTCCTTTGTATTCTATTCTTTGTGTCCTTCATATTCTATTCTTAACACATTAGACAAATCAAATTTCTTCTAAACTTGTGGCTATGACCCCAGTTTAGGGTTACCCACAAATAATGTCTACAAAATACATTTTTTCTCATTTTAAAGCTTTAAAACTTCCTTAATCTGAATTTCCACATAGAAACCAAACATTGCTCCTTCATCCAGTGTTTGAACACTATAGTCATTTCCAAAAGACACACAGTTGGCACCTACTTTATATACATTGCATAGTCACAAATTAATATCAAATTCTGATTCTTGAGACTAAATATTGCAAGCATACTGGAACATGCTTCAGCTGTTGTTCGGTTACTGTGGATCTGCAGGGAGAAAAAAAAATATGCACCATTTCAATTTTACTTTGAGTTACATGCAGTCCAGGCCAACCTGCTAGTTTCTCCTGCATGTAGACAGCACAGTCATACCCACATTTTTTCAGGTATTCCTATAATGTGCATATTTTCCACTGTGCTCTGATCTCTTGATCAGTTTGCCTTTTGCTTATCATTTCCATTTCTAGTGATAAGTAAACATACTGTTGTTTAAACTCTTTACAATTCCTCAGTGGTGCCAATATGGGAATTTAAAGATAAGATGTAAAACTTATATTAAAAATGCTACCCTTCAGCAAAGGAGTATTTGTATTCATCCCCATCTATATGAAAACTCTTTTGTTGAGCAATAAAATTGTTTCGCAAGTGTGTTTGAAAAATTGATTAATACTCCCACTGAGTATGAAATTGTTATAGCAATTTCTTCCAACGTCCTGAATTAGGTATTATATATAAGCAGAATATGATTGTATCATTGCTTGGGTAAGTGCTGATTGGTCTTAATTGTAATGTTTAAACAGCTGTAAAGCAATTAAGTATCTGCCAGTCTGTTGAATTAACAGTTTGAGGAGAAAAAAAAGTAAATATGTGGTGGATAGTTATTTGTAAAGTGTTACTATATCAGGTTGACAGTTACCTAATTACTTTACCATAGTTCAAACATTACAATTAACCTTTATGAGTGTTTACTCAAACAGTACCTTCCTTGCATGTGCTAATTAAGTTAGGGCAGAATAAGGAGTTGCTATGTTACGTCCGTGTTTGGTGAAAGTTTTAAAACTTAATTTTTACAATAACACTTGTAAAAAACTTTATTGATTGGCAAAAGACTATTTGCATGCATGGAGATCCATCCAACAGTTTTTTGATGAATAACAAAGCTTGTAATATAAATTTACACTTGACCTTTAAGGCTTCCACCACCTGAGCATTTTCACTCTTATCCACCACAATATAGTTGGCAAGTTTAGCACCTATTTTGTCATCTGGCAGCAGCAATTATATGCAAGACACCTTATCAGTTATGCAGTCAGTACTGATGTTTTGCTAACATCCACCATGTAAGCCACAAGCAAATCCACTTCTCCAACAAATTCAGCAAAATATTTGTCTTTTTATTTCTTCTTCCTCACTTTTTTCATCAGTACCTTTACTGCAACAATATGCTTAGAATTATTTCTAATTCCCATACTTCCAGTTTTATATATATATATATATATATATATATATATATATATATATATATATATATATATATATATATATATTCAGGAGAGACCTGGGACCACATCTACTTCATGCAACATTATTAATGAAAAATCTTTTCACAACAATAACTTTTAAAGTTAACTTTTGGTTGATTATAGTTGGGTTACAGCACAAATTTGATGGATTCTCTAACCTCTCTTTGTTAAAACTTACAGGTAGATTGTTGTGGACATGAAGTAATTTCAAGTTAAAATGTAACCTGCATGCAGAAAATTCTAATGTTATATATGCTCCTGTAGTATCTTTGACCAAATACTGAAGATCAACCACTATGAACATGAAAACACAGCAACAGTAAAATTAAGGAGCCAAATATACCAATCTAAGATACCAGATATACAAGTCAAATATTTAATGAGTGGGTTACTATCCCCTGTTGGATTTTTCTCACTCCATAGTCCTAACAAATTGCCTTGAGGTGAATTACCTGTATCTGTACTACCAGATGATGAAAAGTAGCAGTTAAGGAATACATGAACAGTGAGGCAGATGAAGGAAGATTAAAATAAAATCGCTTACACCTTCTTGGATTCCATATTAATAACAATGACATTGTATTAACACAGTAAAATATTTGTATATCACTCATCTGTAAATAGTAACATTTGCTAAACTGTTGCATGCAATGTGACTTTACTATCTTGACTAAAAAACAAAGTAATTTTTGCTTTAGATGCTGGCAAACAACAGAGATACAGCATTCTAAAACTTTCCGCTGACCTCCCCTTTGAGCTACTTCACTATTGGTTCTGTTAATATACTCAAATCTCTGTTATAAAGTGCAGCATTGACTTTGTGGTATAAAATAAAAGCATTTTAACCTGCAGTTCAAATGCCTGCCTTGATCTAAAAGCCCAATATATTTAAGCTAATGTTTTTTTAAGTGAAAGTAGATGCTTCTATAACACTTCTTTGTAAACATTTCTGTTGGGAATTTAGTGCTTTGAGAAGAAAATAGATGGTCATGTGAGTTAATTAAAACATATGTATGATGTTTTTCCCAGGATTAGAAGCTACCTTGCAAGACAATGTCTTAAGAGAGTGAATTCCGATTTGAAGTCATTTTTTGATTAAAAAATATTCTGTGTTATAAATAATACATATAAGAGGTCAATGGGGGTATTCGGTAGGAATTATTATTATCCACCAAAGATGTTATGGAGTCCAAAATGACTATTTGTTACTGAATACACATCACTGAGAACCAAGAATTAAGGCCCTGCATCAGAATTTCAGTGCTTTAGGAGAAACACAATCCATCACCTTTAGTCAAAAGATAAAACACTGAGCTATTTAGGAAAACAGCCTACATCACATATAAGACACTTGTGGCAAGCGAGATGTCCTTTCACCACTTGCTGCACCAAAATGATGCCTTGCATAACAACATTGATAATTATTTGGGTAAAGACCATTTCATCCTGCTCTGTGCTCTGTGGCATTCACAGAGTTAAATCCAAAGACAAAACTTCAGCTTTACTGGCAGAAATATGGTATTTACGACTCCTCTTACTTTCAAGCCATTATGATTATCAGACAACTATTGTCCTAGAAATGCAGAGGTCTTAATCTGAAGGTAAATTATATTAAAGTGTAATAACTGTGAAGTGTTTTCCTTCACAGACAAACTGAAACACAATTTGCAGACTCTAGTAGAGAGGTCCAAATGGAGAGATGATAAGTCAGCAAGCAAAGGAGAGTAGTATTGCTGGAATTAAATTCATCCTCAAGTCTTGGTGAGTATCTTCACAAGGTGGACCTTGTTTCTCACAAACTGTCACCAAGATGACACTGATATATAGTCTGCATTTTATATATCATATATCATGGAAAGAAGTAGATTAAAAATAAAAAAAAAGATAGCTGGATGCACAAGATCCAGGATAAAAAATGACCAATCATGGTAGGCGCATTGGAGACAGGACTGGAAAAAATGACAGTGTAGAATCCTCAAGACATGGAAACATTCCTACAAAAGGGCTAGACCAGGCCTGGGGGGGGGGGGCCTTGTTGTAGAAGGAAGTAGCAGTCCACAAAAATCAAAAAACCGGATAGGCCAAAAAAGAGACATAAAGATGATAGAGTGGACTATTGAGGATAAGAAAGAAAGTATGTATTGTTACTATTATGCAAGAAGTCCAGAATTTCCAGATAGAGATACACAAAAATATTAACAGAGAAATTAGAAGACAGAAAAATACTTCCATAAGAAAAACTATCAGAAGCTTCAAATAAAAAAATTGTGTTCATTAATATAACAGATTTATGAAAAACATTATATAGATCAAGAAACCTCATGCTATTTGGAAAAGAAGCAACTGAGGAAGTAAATAATATAAAGAACAAAATCTAGAGACTTTTGAAAGGTATAAAAAAGAAATATGGGCATGGGAAGGAAAGAAAGAGAGATCTGATATGGTGCAATATGTATGAAAAGGAAAAAGCTAAATTAATCAACATAAAGCACAAAAAGGCAGCCCCAGAGATATTCAAAGAGAAATACAGGCAAAGGCATCCAGATATAGAAAAATTCACAATAAAAATATAAGATCACAAAGAGGGAACATGGAACAGAAGATTAGTAAAGTAGAAGTTAAAAAATAGAAGATGAAGTTATGGAATATTTGCAAAGTGAAGGATTTAGTGTAGAAAGTCTAACACAGGTTACATCACAGTATGATGGAACAATGAGTCCCCAGTGTAAGGAGAAACAGGAGGAGCAGGAGACATCTGAAGAAGAAATATGGACATGGGAAAGAAAAAGAGATTTAATATGGTGCAATATTTATGCAAAGGGGAAAGTAGAACTTATTAATACAAAGACAGCAGTACGAAAATATTTGAAGATAAATACAGGCAAATATATCCAGACATGGAAAATTTTACAAAAAAAAAATAAGAAAACAAAGAGGAAAAGCAGAAAAGAGGATTAGTAACACAGAAGTTAAAGAAATAGAAACTTAGGTTATGGATTATCCATAAAGTGAAAGATTTAGTGTAGAAAATCTAACTCAGATAACATCACAGCAGGATAGAGCAACGGATCCTAAAATTAAGAAGAAACCAGTGGAGTGGGAAACATCTGGTTAGTTGCTGTATGAAGATAACAAAAAGTAACTTCAATAGGCAACTGAACAGACTCCAGATAGAAAACTAGAAGTAATCCAAAGAAAGAAGCCAGGGGTCTGATAATTTCAAACACTTAATATACCTTAATTCAATTAAATATAATACAAAAAATAGTAAAAGCAAAGCTTTCAAATCATCAAGACTTTTTTAATGCATAATAAAGTTAATTAAATGCATGTGTTGTATATAAGTTGCCAGCCTATCACAATAAAGTTTTTAATCACATGGTTTATCAATCTACATATAATGCAAGTAAAAATAAATGTAAAAAGTATATACAACACATATTATTCTGTGCTTATTAACCTATAGATCTTTAAATCTACAAATGTCTGGGATATAAAACTTATATAGAGCTCTGTTTGTTCTTAAGAACTGTTTTAATACTATATTTCTTATTTAAACCTGATGGCATATTAGCCCTGAAATAATTAATCCATTTGTACTCTGCCAAATCTGTCTGGTTAAAAATTTCCTCCTTGATTATTTTTATATATTCTCTGTAAGACTCTAAACTTAAACATATGATCATTGTCAGACTGCATAATGTGTTTGCTAAGTGTATTGGTATCAGTATGTCCACGTATCTCGGATAAGTAAAAACTAGTCTTCTCCTTGAATTTCTGATTGGTTTTACCTATGTATAAACAATTGCATTTCACATAGTTGGCAAAATATATAACATTTTCTGTTGAACAAGTGGCAAAAGTACTGAATTTAAAAATCTGTTTAGTGATGGGGTTTATAAATTCATTATCTAAGTTAAAATAACAACAATAAACACAGTTGTAGAAAGGGACTGTTCCTTTTCTACTAGTCAAAGGATGTTTAGCTGAACAAAAAAACTTGGTCTTTATAGCAGAGACATTGCTTTGAATTTCTCTATTTTTTGTATATAAAATGAGGTTTGTCACTGACTAATTTCTTAATTTCAGAATCTGATTGTAGGATAACCCAATTCTTTTGTATTATTTGTTTAATCAAATTGGTATGCCTGTTATACTTGATGAGATATCCCATACAATAATTTCATTTTTCTGTATAATATTTAGTATTGTTCTTAACACTGAAAAAATAAGGTGCCCCCAGATTTTCATGCTGGGCAATAACAAAATCCCTATTATTTTTTATTATTTCAATATTATAGCCTCTAGTTTGAAAATCTATAGACATACTTTATATTTCCTGCAAGAAATTCTCTCTTGTGATATTTAATTTGCTAGCTGTCAAAAACTGACTTCAGTCAACACTATTATGTATATATTTGGGATGCATGCTATTAAATTAAATATATCAAGTTGATTGGACATTCCTCCTATGTATCTGTGTTTCAAAATGTCCATTTCTAAAAATAATAGTAATGTCAAGAAAATGTATCTTCTCAAGTGAAGTGCTGACATCAAAAACAAAAATCCTGTAGTTTTGTTGTAGATCAGAAACAAACTGATTAAAGGTTTCAAGATTACCAGTTCTGACAAGGAAGATGTCATCCACGAATGACTTATAAAATACTATATGGTCATTCATACAAAGAGCTGTTATCAAATATATACATTTCTTCCTATCTTATAGCCACACCTAATAACTGATGGAAAAGTTTATCATTGAACATAAAGAAATAAGCATAGAACAGCACATTTCAATTTTTTTCAGTGGAAAAGTTGCTATGTTGACCCATAAACTCTTACAAACTGTATACCTAAACCATTAGGAGTGACAGTAAATAAAAATGTTATGTCCATTGTAACCATCATAATATCATATATTTCATTTTCCTGAGACTCATACAACTCATTAAGAAAATCATTTGTATCTTTTATAAAGCTTTTGCTATAAGATAGTCAACCATGAAGATGTTCTTTCAAATACTTAGATATAGCAGTGGTGACCCACTAGCTGCCAGAGACTATTGGTCTAATGGGTGGTGTACCTAAGTTTTTGTGGATCTTAGTAATCCATAAATTGCTGGAGTGACAGTATCAGCAATATAAAGGTAGTTATATAATTCAGAAGAAATTGATGACTCTATCAATAAATCATATAGAAATTACTTTACTCTATATATTATGTCATTCCTAATATTGGCATCTATTCTCTTAAAAGTAGCAGAATCATTTAATATTATATACATCCAATCTGTGTATTTACTAGTGTCCATAATTACAGTCTTGCACCTTTATCTACTTGTTTTTTGATAATGTCCTCTATTTTCATCAACCCATGCAATTCCCATCTCTGCTCACAACTAAGACTATAATATTTGCTTTTGCTCTTGTTGCTACAAAAAATGTGTTATAAATTTAATTTTCACACATATTATAAAATGTTTGAACTGTTGGGTGTGTTCACAGTAGCAAAAGTATTACTATGTTTTAATCCATCATTAATAGTAGATGAAGATTCATTTTTGTATAACAACTTTAGGTCTAGGATACTGAAAAAAAGACTCAATTCTGTAAAAGCATCATTAATATTCCCTTCTGTAGAAGGGATAAAGGATAAGCCTTTATCCAAAAGTAACAGCTATTGTCTACTAAAAGTACAGCTAGAGAGATTCACAGCAGTAGTCCCTACATTATTTATTTTTTTTTGAGTTTTGCTTTGTGTGGTGGGCCCTACCTGTGAGAAGGCCATTGGTCCTATCTGCATCTGGGTTCTTGTTAGTGGTTCTATGTCTGTGGTGGTTCTCAATCTGTAATTCACCTTCCTTGCCTTGCTCCAACCCTGTGAAGGCTGCTTTATCTGTAGAGGAAGTTGCAGTTGAAATTTTGTTTCTAAAAAAGGCACTTCTCCTTGATGTTGAGCATTCTAGCCAATGATTTCTGCAGTTGAAGTATCTATATTTGCAATGCATCCCTCAAGTGGATTATTAGGGCGGTCTAAATCATTGACCACTTCCCCAATTCTAGCTGATACAATAGTCTTACTCAGGTGTAAGTGCATATTATCAGTAAGCCATCGATTCAATATAGAAGCAGCGTCTGTTTCCAGTGTTCTTGCACTAACCGCTGCTATTCGCATGAACATATTATGTTGGTCCTGTCTCAGCCAATGAAAAGCATTCCTTGATTTAAAGTCGTTCAAATCAGAGAGTAATTTTCATTTCTTTGCAGCAATCAGCTTACTTTCAAAACTTTTCAAATTTTCAAACATATTATTAAATTCAGTGGCAATAAGTGGAAACAAAATTGAATTGACAATCCGATCTTCAAGGGATTATATTTCAGATGAGAGCTAAGTTTCAGTATTCAAAAATACATCATTCATTAATTTCATGTAATTGAAGCTCTATCTCAAGTTTATTTCTTGCCAGCTTTTTAGTAATATATGGTATTTATTCCCATACACGGGCATTTTAGTAATTCTTAATCCCCTCGGAACAGTACCCATTCTGCCATTGGAGATGTTTAAATTATTCAGTTTTGGATTCCAGTGTATGGAGTAGTTTTACTAGCATGGTCTTTTGAAAATCAATATCAGCAGTATTGCTATTGCTTAAATTTACATTGTTATTCTTGAAAAAAAGTTAATAAAGGGTTATCACCTACCATCAAAAATCATTGTAGAGCTTTAGAAGGACACCTGAGCTGTGTGTTCATGATGCTGGCTTCCATAAATGTGGTGCCAAACCTGAAGAGAGTAAAAATCCAAGACAAAAAAAAAATAACGTCAGTAGGAAACTGAACTGATTCCAGACAGCAAAAGAAATACACAACAATATGCAGAACTTATTGTAAATGGCATCACCCATAATATTTATGCAAAGGAGAAAACAAAACTAATCAATATGAAAAGAACAGCATCAAAGATATTTGAAGAGAAACACAGACAAAGGCACCTGGACATGAAAATTTTACAATATGACAAACAGGAAAACAAAGAGGAAAAGTAGAAAGGAGGATTAGTAATGGAGAAGTTAAAGAAATTGAAACTGAGGTTATAGATTACCTGTGAAGTGAAGGATTTAGTGTAGAAAATCTAACTCAGATAACATACAGCAGGATAGAGCAATAGATCCCCAAATTAAGGAGAAACCAGTGGAGTAGTAAACATCTATCAGTTGCCATTTGAAGATACTTTGGAGCCTTTCATAGGAAACCAGTACAAATGTTTAGATGCAGTTGCACAGCAAAAGAAGGAACAGGAAACGGTGGCAACTCTGATGCAGTCAATGTTGTGGAGTGATAGGCTAATGAGTTGCCATATGAAAGAGCAACAGATCACACAGGATGAAACTGAAGAGAATGTGGCACAGGAAGATGCTCTGGAACTTTCTATAGAATGCCCACAAGAAATGGAAAACAAAAAAATGTGCCATCAGTTTAGAAGAAAATGATCTAAGAGAAGAGTTGCTTGATTTAATAGAAATGGACAGACATATTAAGATCAACAAAAGAAATAGACTACAGAAAGTCAATACAACCAAAAAAGTTAGAAGTTTGATAAAACAAATGACCACATTAATTAGGACTGTCCATAGAGATTCATGTGATATGCTCTCTGGTTTGATTCTCGGCTGGAGCGCCTTCTGTGCGGAGTCTGCATGTCCTCCCCATGGTCAAGTGAACCTTAAAAACATGCAGGTAGGTGGGTGCATGAGTGGGTGTGCCTTCTTTGAAGGTTGGGTGTCAGGCTGGCAACTCAACACCATAAAAAATCCACTGCCCATCATAAGAGGACCAGTGATCCACTGTGGCAACCCGTAACTGTGAACAGCCAAAAGACAGACAGTATGGAGATTCATGTGATATAACAGAAGTAAATAGGCTATATTACTGTGCAGCTAAATTAATAACAGATAAAGTCTTACCACAAAAACACAGGGTAGTAAGGGAAAGGATGGAGAGGAATGGAATGCCATCATGGAAGTATCGAATTGAGAAAACTATATAGCAATTAAGACAAGAAGTGTGACTGTTAGAAGAATATAGAAGAGGGAACAGATCAGCAAAAGCACTCAGAAAGATAGATGTGTTAAAAGCAATGCACAGTATTAGAACAGATCAGGCTCTATCATGCGCTATTGCAAATAATAAACTAAAAATAGCACAGACAGAAAAACTTAGAAAATATGCAGATAAATGCAAAGGAAAAGCACAAAGTAAGCAATTTACTGATGACCCAAAAGAGTTTAATAGAGAACTGGGAAAAAGCAAAAGGAATTGGGACACCACCAAAAAAGAAGAAATAGATACATTTTGGAGAAATATCTATAAAGATCCTGTGGAACATAAAAAGATGCTAAATTGATAGAAGAAGTAAAATAAAGACTAAGAAGTTCAAATGTGCATGATATGAAATGGGATTAAGTAACGGCCAGAGAGATTGAAATGAAGTTAAGAAAAGCTCCTAACTGGTAAACCCCAGGTCCAGATGCAGTACCTAACTTCTTTCTAAAAGTATTAACATCTTTACATGAAGATTTAGCCATGAGCAAGAACTATTTGTATTCTTACCCAGAAGAGACAGCAACCTGGTTAACAGCAGGAAAACAATACTCCTACTTAAGAGCGAACCTGCAAGCTATCTTAAAAACTATAGACCAATAACTTGCCTTCTGATGATCTATAAACTACACACTGGAATTGATGCTGACAAACTTTATAGTCATTTAGAAAAAAACTCATGCATGGCAATAAAACAAAATGATAATAAAAGTAAGTCATATGGAACAAATGATCATCTGTTGTTAAATAAAGTCATAATGGAGAATTATAAAAAGGAGAAGAATCTAAGTATGACATGGATAGACTATAAAAAAGCATTTGATAAGATCCCACATTCATGGATAAAAGAGTGCTTACAATGTATAAGATACACCCCACATCAACTGATTATATCACAGCGACCATGAAACAGTGGCAAACCACTTTGCAGTTAAGCCATGATAAAGGACAAATTATTATTCCTGGTATAAAAATTCAAAGGGGGATATTCCAGGATGACTGTCTATCATCGCTGCTATTCTGTCTTGCCCTTAACCCATTAAGTTGTCTGCTTAACAGGTCATGGCTACAATTTGGCTCCCAGAAAACAACAAAGTGTAGAGACTGCTCATGTTCTTTTTGTAGATGACTTAAAACTGTATAGTTCATCAGATGTGGAACTGAAAGCATAACTGCAAGTGGTCAAAACTTTTTCAAATGATATAAGAATGTCATTTGGTCTTGACAAATGTGCAACAGCAAGCAACCTTTAAAGCAGGAAAGCTGTAGCACCAAGAAAACATCAGTTTGGGGCAGGAATGTGATATAAAAGAACTTGAGCAAGAGGGAGTGTATATATTTGGGAATTGATGATGGACCAATAATAAAACATAAACAAAAGCAAATAAAGCTTAAGAGTATTTTAGAAGACTTAAATTAATACTGAGACCAGCATTGACATCAAGAAACAAAGTCCAAGCTATAAACCAGTTTGATCTTCCTGTCATACCTTACAGTTTTGGAGTGATTGATTGGCCCCAAAAGGCATCAGCTAGATTAGACAGAAAAACAAGAAGGATGCTTCATGCTCATTAAATGATTTATAAAAACTGGTGCATACCAAGATTATATATTCCATGTCCTGAAGGAGGTACGGGCCTCCTCAAAATTGATTACACGTATAGATCTGCAATTGTGGGTACTGTATACATATCTGCTGATCTCACAAGACCCAAACATTGTGAAAATTTTGAAACCTGAGGAGAATAAATCTAAGATGACTTCCTTGCTTAGTTTAGGAGAAGGATCAGATGAGAAGGCAAGAAATGTGGAAAATGCATAAATATAGTTGCAAGTATAGAAAACTCTTGGAACAACCTCATGCTGATCAAGATCAAATGCATTAATGGTTAAGGAGAGGTGAATTTAAACCTAAAGACAAAAGGCTAATATTGGCATCCAGAGATAGTGGACTATGTACCCATTAGATTAAAAACTCCATTGAACATGTGGGAGAAACAGACAAGTGTAGGTTTTGTAAAACAGAACTGGAAACAGTTGCATATCTTGTTGGTGGTTGTGATATACTAATGGCACAAGGACCGTATGCTGAAAGGCATAACAATGTGGCAAGACTGTTGCATTGGGGACTGTGCAATCATTATAATATTGAAGTAACTGAAAAACATTGGAAACATGAGCCACAAAGTATCATAGAAAATGATGAAGTTTATATCACATGGGATCACCCGTTACCAACACTTCAAAAAATAGATGCGAGAAAACCATATATATATATATATATATATATATATATATATAGTAGTCCATGAAAAGAAGACAAAAGTAGCATTGACCATTGAAATTGCTACACCCAGTGATTAAAGTCTCTTATGTACAGAGAGACATAGAGTCATAAAATATCAGGATTTGCAGACAGAAACAAGGGCAATGTGGAAGAAAGATACCTAGACAATTCCAGTAGAAGCAGGAGCAACAGGTCTTATAAAAAAGAATTTACAGTCATACTTGGATATGTTACCAACACATGTAACTCCATACGAATTGCAGAAAGAGTCATTTCTGGGCACATTGTAGGTGCTGCGAAGATCACTTCTGGCTAACTCAAAGATTGAGACAATACTAATTTCATGCACTTTAATTGTACTTTGACTTAGGAATGCGGTCTGTTCCTGTCATGGTATTAGAAATTTAAACGACTTGGCGAAACTATAAAAAAGAGTGATAGCCTGTGAGTTGTAAGATTACTCACATACATGATGTAAGTTAGAAGTGATAAATCACTTACTGTCATAAGATATCGTGAACAAATAACTCATTAACAACTATATGACATTTTATTATATATGCTTGTCATGCTAAGAAGTCATTCTCTTGCAAATACAAAGAATCATGGAGTGACATGCAGTGCCCAGGATTTTATGCAAACCTGTCAGTGTTACCTACTTAGACATTTAAGTGACATTTGACAATTCGTTTTCAATATGTGCATAACAATGCCACATACTACACTATCTACAGTAAATGGCTCCCTGATAGTCCTCTTTTTGTCACTAATTCTTCTTCTTATTGCTATTATTACAACAGAACATAAACTACATCTGAGTTATGATGAGATTTACTCACAGTTGTGTAGGATTTACCTCTAAGGAGAAGCTGGCGGATAATCATGCATTACTGTGAGTAATTACTAATATAACCTATACCCAGGTTATGTATTATTGCTGTTATATAGTGCCTCTTTAGTATTATATGCATTCATGGTCAGACTCATTTAAATTTTCATTCTATAAATTTGTGTCTGACGGTATTCTCTTAGCAGAATGGCAGTAATTCAATACAAGAATGGGTAAACTGCCATTGATTATGATTATTGAAGCAGATGTCTATGGTTTCAGCAGCTTTAGTTGTAGATGTTTTAGGCTATCAGGACAGAGGCAGTGGGTGTTGTTAATTATAAGCTTACTGCTGGCCATTTGTAACTGACTTTTCATACTCTGGTAGAATACCTGATGTATATTCTGTGTTCCATGGTGTAATTCGGTTCAAGAACAGGATTTACAGTGCAGCTACCCACACAGACAACTTTCATGCTGTTTAGAATATATGCCCATGGCTCTACTATTCTGTTTTTCTAGAGTACAAATTTTCTTCTCACTTCTGCTTCCTAAGATACCTCATTCTTGTGCAGTTTTGGCCTTCTGTTTGATAGCTGTACTGGAACTATTTCCTAAAGGGTACACACCAGGGACCTCCATGACCTTTTCCTCCATATTTATGAAGAGGCATGCAGTAGAATTATGGGAGTGTGCACTCTCCTATATGCACCTGCATAATAAAACTGGACCATATCCCTATCATTAATCACTAAGATGATGGTAACTACCCCAGATAAACACTCCTCGGGTCTATATTATAACATCGAAGTCTTAAAACTTCGAATGTTATAATATCGAACCCTATGCACCGAATGCTGAAAATAGTGAAGCTGCAGAATATTGAATACTTTCCTAGGGAAAGTATTCGGTGGGCTGTTTCTGCAGCTTCGCTATTTCCTCGACTGTGGAGTGAAGGTTACAGACTGGGTTAAGGTAAGTGTGCGAACAGATCTGGTTAAGGTGAGTGTGTGATAGTTAGGGATCTTAGGGTTAGGGAGTGGGTAAGGTGAGTGTGCGATAGGGACCTTTGGGTTAGGGAGCAGGTAAGGTGAGTGTGCAATAGGGACTTTAGGGTTAAGGAGTGGGTAAGGTGAGTGTGCGATAAGGACTTTAGGGTTAGGGAGCGGGTAAGGTGAGTGTGCGATAGTTAGGGACCTTAGGGTTAGGGAGTGATTAAGGTGAGTGTGCGGTAGTTATGGACCTTAGGGTTAGGGTTGGGTTAAGGTAAGTGGATAGCTAGTAGGGTATGTATGGTTTAGTGTAGGGTTTTGTGAAGTGTATGTGTGTGGATTATTTATTTTGGTGTGCTTGTGTTGTGTGTATGTTTGTCAGAACAGCAAATTTTTTCCTTGGGAAAAAATTCGCTATTCTGAGTGTTCAATGTTTCGATCAAAATGGTTCAATATTATAACATTCGAAGTTTTAAGACTTCGATGTTATAGTATAGACCCCACTCCTCCAGGGGTGAGCTTAAAGCACAACCTGCCTCCCCTATGCTAGTCCTCTGCTTGCATGAATCCTTTTCCTTAAGAGCTTTCTTTAATGGATTCTTAAAAGAAGTGAAGGTAAATATATAAAAAAGCCGTCACTCTTTTTACTGGTTTTCTTCCCTAAACAGCACTAATGTACTTAACATCTTTTATGAATGATTATGTGTTAATATGCAAGTAAAGCTAGAGTAGTATGTTTATCTTGGACAATGCATAAGTATATTGTTCTCTTCTGCCCCCCCCCCCCCCACACACACACACACATATATATATATCTATATATATATATATATATATATATATATATATATATATATATATATATATATATATATATATATATATATATTCTAAATGAGGAAAAGGATCATGAATAATGTTTCCTTTTCCTTGCTAAAACACAGCTGTCAGTTTCACATGGATGTTTCAGGAATTCATTGTGAATTGGGCAAGGGTTATACAGATATAACCTCAGCCCTTAGTCTATTTTGAATATTGAGACTGGTTAGTTGGAATGTTTATAATCACATAATTTTATGTATACAAAACAATGCCTGACAGTGGGCACTAAAGGAAAAAATTAGACTACCCAGAGGATTTGTGAGACATGACCACCCTTGGAATTTCTATTATTGCTATCTGATGCCTGCCCTGGAAGGAATTATTGTACTTAGAAAACAGCCAGTGTTTGTGTTTTTAGCTGTTTTTTTATTGTATTTTTTTAAAAGGATGTTCTTGTCTGACTGAAAATATGCATGCACTTTTGTGTGTGCCTGTGTGTGTGTGTGTGTGTGTGTGTGTGTGTGTGTGTGTGTGTGTGTGTGTATGTGTGACTGTCTCTGAGTGGGTATGTGTCTGTGCCCATTAATCTGTGTGGATGTGTAAGTGTGTGTGTGTGTGTGTGTGTGTGTGTGTGTGTGTGTGTGTAATCTGGGTGTGTGTGTGTGTGTGTGTGTGTGTGTGTGTGTGTGTGTGTGTGTGTGTGTGTATCTGTGTTTGTATTTCTGTGTGGCTTTGTGTGTGTTTATGTGTCAAAGAGTGAGTGTGTGTGTGTGTGTGTGTGTGTGTGTGTGTGTGTGTGTGTGTGTGTGTGTGTGTGTGTGTGTGTTTGTGTGTGAGCATGTGTGTGTTTATGTATTTGATTTACATGATCCCAGAAAGCAATATTTGTCATTGTAGTACTTATCTCACTAGACTTGTGCCATTTTGCTTTGCATTCTGTCAGATGGAGGACATATTTTTAGTAATGTATCATTAATCTACAACTAATTTAAAATATCTGAAATTTATTTCTTTGACTGGAACTGAGATTTTGGGGGAGGATCTGAGTGAAACTGTAATATGGTGTATTGCATTTAACAATGGACTGTTAACATAGAGTATTTCCAAGTTATTTGGAACATTTGCACTGTTGTAGCTTTATGTCCAATTCAGAAGTGTGACAGCTCCTTTGCATTTTGTGAGATGGAGTACCACCTAGCACTACTTTGTGGTAATAAATGCTATAGCTGAATTATGCTTTTTGACATGAGCTGTGATATGGGTTGGAGCACAGGGCAGATGTTAAAAGTTTGCATTGTACTACATAACAGTGGAGAAGACACACCATATATATAAATAGATATCTTGGCGTGTTTAGCAACACTGAAACTCAAGGCTAATACATTTTCTTTTAGTTTTGAACTGCTGCAGTTTTATAGTTTTGTTGTCATTTTCCAAAATAATTGTCAAACTGCAGCATTTGTTAGCTGTTTTGACAGCTGTCAAAAGAGATATCAAACCATAGCATTTGACAGCTGTTTTCAAAACTGCTATTAAACAATGGCATTTGATAGCTCTTTTTTTGACAGATAAAAAAACAGTTGTCAGTGCAGTAGCTTGGTCCACTAGCTGACTGACTGACTCAATTGCGGAGCTAATGCTGAGTGCCACTGCAATGTGATTTGACTCTGTGAAGGCTCTGCTTTCTGTTCTTCATTTTTTATATATGTCTTTATACAGAAATGTTGGTCTGTTTCTGATAATTGATCAAACATATGAAAGTATTCTAGGCAGCCATACTTTGTGTTTTTGTTAAACACAGGTTATAATTTTGTAATTATGAATATGTGTCAAACGTGCCTTATACCTATTTCGTTTCTCATCATGTATCAACAGAAAGCAAACAGCCAAATCAAGAATATTCCATGGTTCATAGGTTCATAGGTTCATAGGTAGGTACTAGACTTTTGGCCCCAGGGCCTATACAAGCCTAGCCAAAACGGTACCCTGACTTTCACCACCCAAGAAAATTATTTTCCTGTACCCCTGTCGAGCAGAGCCATAGAGGTGATCCCAGAGTGAATTTCCTATTTCCCATCCAATCATCAAGATTTATTTTTGAAGAGTGCTAATGAAGAGCTTTGTTTGATATAGATAGGTAGTTTGTTCCAGAGTATGGGAAGTCTCTGGGACAGGAATCTATCCCTTCAGCATGTTCTGTTTATTGTGGTGACAAGATTTTGGTCCCTAGAGCATGTAGCTTGGCGGGATTGGGATTTCTTTAAGTGGAGCATGTCCAACAGCTTTGGGTTTGCCATAGCTTTGTATGTTAGGCAGAGATCGCCTCTGAGTAGGCGATATGCGATGGAGTAAAGCTGGAGTTTTTTGAGTAGGACATCTGTTTGAGGCCAGTAATCCTCTTTGTGGGGTATTTCTACGGCCTTTCCAGTTGTTGTAGATGCCTTATGAGGTACATACCAAAAGGGGCATTGTACTCTATAATGGGTCTAATGAGTGACAAGTAGAGGGGAACAATGACCTCTTTTTTCCTGGATGAGAAACCTTTTGTGATGAGGTGTGCTACGTAGAAGGATTTCATGACTACTGTGGCAATGTGATTATCGAAGGAGAGATTACTGTCCACCTGTGTCCCAAGGTCTCTTATCACACTTTCAGTGTTAAGTAGACTATCACCTATGTGGTAGCTCATGGGTACAGTGTTTTTACCAAAGGGGATGACAATGTACTTTTTGGCATTGAGCTTGAGGCCATGGCTTTGACACCAGGCATCTGTCTCAGTGAGACCCTTTTGTAGGATGTCCACATCATTAGGAGTTTCAATTATGGCTTCTAGTTTGCAGTCATGTATGAGCTTCATTAGCCAAAGACCTTGTGTGTTAGCCTGTACTTCAGAAAAGTAGATACCAAACAGGAGAGGACCCTAGACTGAACCCTGTGGTACTCCACTTGTCACTGGTCTGAAGTCAGATTTGGAATCTGCTACTTTCACAGTGTGGGGTCTTTCTGTGAGCCAGTTGGCAACCCATCTTGTGACATAGGGATTTATACCTAGTTTAGTGAGTTTATCTATAATTCCAGCATGGGGGATGGTGTCAAAAGCCTTGTTTAGATCTAGATAGGCTGTGTAAAACACCTTGCCCTCTTCTACGGCTTTGATGACTGCTTCAAAGAAGTCAGTCAGGTTTAGAAGACATGATCTGCCTTTTACAAACCCGAACTGGGTGGGGTCCAGAGTTTGAAGATTACCAGTGTCATAGGTGAGCCTATGATTGAACATGGTGCATAGGTGGGGTGCCAGTTCATTCTATAGATCATGTAGAACACATCCTGGGATGTTGTCAGGTCCCATGGATGCTGTGTTCTTGGCTTTGGAGAGTGTGTTTTTTACCTGTGCAGCCATGATTACAGGAACTTTGCATTTTTCTGGTATAGAGATGGGCCCTTTAGGGGGTTAAAGTTAGCACTGAACCCTCTGCAAGGATGTTGGCAATATCAGTTGGTTCTGTATATTTTGTGCCATTGTGCTGTAACTCACAGTAGATCTGATTGTTGCCATTGAGATTCTTGATATAGCTATAGAATGGTTTGTGGTTGTCTTTAGAGTCAGTGCTGATTTTGTTTTCATAACTGGCTTTGGAGGATTTTATGAGGGATCTCAGCTTCTTACTGAGGCTGACCAGGGAGTTCTTCCAGTCATGGGATTTTACTCTTTTTTGCAACAGTTTCTTTCTTCTGTTGTAGAGTTTGTTTCTGGCAGGGGAGCACCAGATTGGCTTCCTTTTTTTGGAGGATAGGATCTTGGTTCTGTTAGGGATAGGATGATCCATGCACTCGTATAAATGCTTATAAAGTGCATTTGTGTAGGATTCAGCAGTCGTACCTCTATTGTCCATCTGCATGGATGTTGTGAAGTTTGCCACGTCTGTCTTAAGAAGTGTGAAGTTGGCTTTGGAGAATTTTTTTACGGTGGTTTCCCTAATGGGGGGTGGGGGAGGGATGTGGATGTCTAGGCTGATTAGCTTGTGGTCGGATCTGACCAACGAGGAATTGACCTCTGGTGTGGAACACTGGTCTCCCATGCTGGTAATGACCAGGTATAGGATATTGCTGCCTCTGGCGGGGGTGTGGATAAGTTGATCCAAGGCACTGGAATTTATGAATTCCAGAAAACATTGAGCAAAATGGTTGGTACATGTGTAGTTTTCCCAGTTAATGGTGGGGTAGTTCAAATCACCCATTACTAGGGTGTTGGGTTGTACCCTAATATTTTCCAGTGTATCAAGAAATGAGGAGTGGGAATCCTGAGGCATGGTGGGGGATCTGTAGCAAGTTACAATTTGGATTACGGTCTTGCCCAGAGTTAGTTGCACTTGGATAATCTCGGATGCGTTATGCTGAACAACTAACCTGGAGGTGTGGCTATCCTTCATAGGTTCATAGGTTCATAGGTTCATACTAGGCTATCTGCCCTAGGGCATTTATAAGCCTAGCCAGAGTGTGTGTGGCTTTCACCACCCCTTAGGATGAGAATACTATACCCATTAGTTTGCTGTGCCTCTGTCCAGCAGTGATACAGAGATGATTCCCAGGGTAAACCTACGATCTCCCATCCACTCGTCAAGATTTCTCTTGAACAGAGTCAGTGAGGGACTCTGCCTCACATGGACTGGGATTCTGTTCCATAGTGTAGGGAGTCTCTGGGTGATGAATCTGTCCCTCCAGCACGTCCTATTTATATCCATGTTGAGGTTTAAGTCTCTTGCTCTCGTGGCTCTGGTGGATTTGGATTTTTTGAGGTTGAGCATGTCCATTAATTCCGGGTTGGACAAGGCCTTGTATGTCAGGCACAGATCACCTCTGAGCAGACGGTATGCGACTGAATAGAGCTGGAGTTTCTTCAGTCGGGCATCGTATGACATATGTTTGAGCCCCTTTATCCTTTTGGTGAGGAACTTTTGGGGTCTTTCCAACTGCTGCAGGTGTCGGGTAAGGAACATTCCGAATGGGGCGTTGTACTCAATCATTGGTCTGATAAGTGAAGAGTACAGGGGTACAATGACCTCTCCTGATCTGGATGTGAATCCCTTCATGATCAGGTGGGCAATGTAGAAGGTCTTCCTAACCACTTTGGCAATGTGAGTGTCAAAAGAGAGGTTACTGTCAACTTGGGTCCCCAGGTCCCTGATAACTTCTTCCGTGTTTAATGGATTACCACCTATGTGGTAATTAGGGGTTACCTTGTTTTTCCCAAAGGGTATGACTATACATTTTTGGCATTTAGCTTAAGGCCATGGCTCTGGCACCAGTTATCCATTTCTATGAGACCTTTCTGGAGGATGTCTGTGTCTGATGGAGTGTCAATTATGGTGCCCAGTTTGCAGTCATCTGCAAATTTTGTCAGCCACAATCCCCTATGTTTGCCTGCACTTCAGAAAAATAAATGCCGAACAAGAGGGGCCCAGGACTGAGCCCTGTGGGACACCTTGTGACCGGCTTAGAGTCTGACATGGCACCAGCAACTCTAACCCTGTGTGTTCTGTCCTTGAGCCAGTTTGCAACCCATCTTGTGACATATGGTTTTACATCTAAGCTGGTGAGCTTTTCTATGATCCCCGAGTGGGGTATTGTGTCAATGCTTTTGCTAGGTCAAGGTAGGCTGTGTGAACTGCCTTACCCTCATCAATGGTCTTAGTGACTGTTTCAAAAGTCGACCAAGTTCAAGAGGCAGGATCTGCCCTTGACAAAGCCAAATTGGGTAGGATCCAGTGTCTGTAGGTCCCCAATGTCTTTATTTATGAGTTCCATTATGATCCTCTCCATAGCTTTGCAGACAAGGCTCGTCAAGCTTATGGGCGGTAATTTCCAGGGTCCGTAGAAGCACCGCCTTTGTGGAGTGGGACCACAGTTGCCGTGACGCCATTCTTTGGGTACGTATCCTGTAGTAAGGCTAAGATTAAACAGCAGCCTTATGTGTGGGTTTAGTTCCTCATTGAGTTCGTAGCACACAGCCGGGACACCGTCCGGTCCCATTGATGCTGTGTTTTTTGCTTTAGAGAGAGCAGCTCTCACCTGGGCATCTGAGATGTTTGGGAGGCTAGACTCTGGTGGGATAGATATTTCTCCTTTTGGGGAGGGAGGGAGAAATTTGCACTGAACCTGTCTGCCAGTATGTTGGCAATGTCTGTGGGTTCAGTGATTTTTTTATCATTTTGGACTAATTCTGAGCATATCTGGGAGTTTCCACCCAGGTTTCTAACATAGCTAAAGAAGGCTTTATGATTGTGTCATTAGCGATTTTTCTCTCAAAGTTGGCCTTGGATGATTTTATGAGTGATCGTAGTTTTTTGCTAGTATTGATCAGAGATGCCTTCCCATTTAGGATTTTGCTCTGTCATGTAGTAGCTTTCTCCTCTTGTTGTAGAGTTTGTTTATGGCTGAGTCCACCAGACCGGCGCCTGCCTTTGGTGGAAAAGGTCTTGATTTTATTAGGGATTGCTTGATCCATACATTCCTGGAGGTGCTCGTAGAAGGCATTTGTAAGGGTTTCAGCAGCGTGGGTTGTGGTTTCCACTGGCTCGGGGCCTTGAAGGATACCACTCCAGTCTTAAGAAGTGTGAAGTTTGCTTTTGAGAAGTTCTTCACTGTGGTCTTTTGCTTGGGGTGGGGGGATGTGGATCTCCAGTGAGATTAATTTATGGTCTGATCTCACCAATGAGGGATATACTTCGGTGTGGAGCATTTTGTCCCCATGTTTGTGATGATCAGGTCTAGTATATTTTCTCCTCTTGTGGGAATGGTGACTAGTTGTTCCATAGCATTTGAGTTTATGAACTCAAGGAACCTTTGGGCTAGGGTGTTGGGGCTTGAGTAATGTTCCCAGTCTATGTTTGGGTAGTTGAAGTCACCCAATATGATGGTGTTTGGAGAGACATTTATACTCTCCAGTGTCTTCAGGAAGGCTGTGTGGGTTTCCTGAGTTTGAGAAGGTGGTCTGTAGCATGTTACAAACTGTAGGGCAGTTTTACCTATGGTTAATTGCACCTGGATGGTCTCCGATGCTTCGATGCTGCCACTAACCTGGAGGTGTGGGTATCCTTTATGAATATGGATACTCCCTCCTTTTGTAGTTCGGTCCGGATTTTGGGGCAACGCATGATATGAGGTATAACCTGATAGTGCTGGGGGCTCTCAGGAGCCTTGAACCAGGTTTCAGTCACAGCACAAACATCGATGTTCTCCATACTGAGGAGGGCTTCAAGGGCGTGCATCTTGAGGTTTAGACTTCTGGCATTGAGCAGTATTACCCTTAGTTTTTCTCCATTTTTGTTTTCTAGGGCAGTAGGTTTATCATTTGAGCCTTGCCTAAAAAAGGCACTATGGGGGTGGCAAGAGCCACCTTTAATGAATATGGACATGCCTCCACCTTTGGTGTTTCAGTCCAGGTTAGGTGGCTGAAAGGTGTGTTATGAATTTTAGCCTGGTAATGCAGGAGTGTGCTCTGGAGCCCTGAACCAGGTCTCTGTCACTGCACAGATGTCGATGTTCTCCATTTTAAGGAGTGCCTTGAGTGAATGCATTATGAGGTTTAGACTTCTAGCATTGAGTAGCATTACCCTCAGATTTTGCTTGCTTGTACCTGTTATGGTGGTGAATTTGTTATTTGAACCTTGCCTAAAAAAGGCACTATAGGTGTGGCAAGAGCTTTAGCTAGTATCCGGAATCCCAAGGGCGACAGGTGCAGGCCATCGCTGGCAAAGCATCGTGGTCTGTCGATCATGTCATCCCAGACAGACAGATACTGGATCCCCTTAGAATGACACCAGAAGCTTAACCAATTGTTGAAGTCAATCATTTTGTCCTTGTACTGTGGTATCATTCTGGGTGATGGCAGGATGCTACTCAGGGCTAGGGTCATATCTGCCTGGGCTACAAGATCGGAGAAATCCTCCATGTCTCTTTTCATGTAGTCCAGGGAGGTACATCTCAGGTCATTCACACCAACATGGACAATGACAGAGTCATATTTGTACTTGTTGTGAAGTGACCTGAGTGCGTGCATTATGTGGTGGATCCTGAGACCCGACAGACAGCTGACAGTAACCTTCTCTTTGTTTAGCCTGGTGAATGGAACATCAGTGTGTTTGACTATAGAGTCACCTATGACTAGAGTGTTGGGTATGTTGTTATGCCTTATGAGCTGTGGTTGAGTGGCACACTGAGTTTGTGGGCTATGCGTCATTTGGGTTGTGTTGGGGAGTGGAGGTTGCATGCTTTTCTGCTTTGGAGGTCTCTGTTGCTTGAGCAGATTTTCATTGAGATCCTCCATGAATGTGGGTGTGTGTTTTGTATTGCTATGTGTGTGTTTTGGTGGTGTAGGTTTTGAGGGACTATGTGATGAGTGTGGTGTGGTGCAAGTGTTTACCTTCTTCTCCTGACTGTCTAGTCCAGTCTTGGGTGAAGAGAGCTTTGCTTCCAGTTTTGCTATATAAGTTCATCTCTCACAGGTTGTAGTGTTGGGTTGTAGGAGGAGAGGGTTGTCTGTGTACATGAGGCAATTGCTGCATTGCCCTAAGATGCCCAGATTCCTCAGGTAGATAGGAGAAAACACCAGGAGCTGACCCTTAGACATGCCTGGATAGGTGCTTATTTATTAAGTACTAAAAACTGTTTTCCTCTAGACAAGTGAGGAAATTTGAGTTCTGTAGTAATTTGTACCTTATTTAGTGCTCACAACAGTTCTGAACAAGTGCTGAGCTTAAATAAACAGATTTTTAGTGCTAAAACTAAAAACTGGCTAGTTCTAAGGGAAAATTTGAAGAGCAGACTTTATGGCACCAGGAATAGTTTAACCCTAGCTAAGCGGCGATGCATAAAGTGTATTTTTTTTATATAACAGTAGCAAATGAGGAAACTGATTTAAACAAATTAACCAATACAAATCTAAAAACTGAACTCCATTCCAGCAGTCTTCGATCAGACAAGTTCTAACTGCACACTCCTGCCACTAGGGTGCAGGGGAACCTTCTCCAAAAAAAAGATGGTCTGGATTAGTGCTCAAGTTATACAAACAAAGCTGGATTCAGCAGGTGTGAATTTAGTCTATGCTGCAGCAAACAAGGCATACCAATTTCAGAAAGAAACAGTTCAAATAAGCAGGCACAATAAGCCTTTAATATTAAACAACACTGACCCAAAAGCCACCGACTGTGGCAAAAAAAACACAAACAGCAAGGCAAGTACCAAACTTTTATTCCCTAGCACTTCGGTGTTACCACCTTCAAGGAGTATCAAACAGTAACAAACATTTACACACATTTTTATATGCCTTACATAATTAACATAAATTATTCAATTAAATAATTAAAAATTTCCAAATCTTTAAAGCAAACATTTCCAATTCAGGTCATTATTTAGACCATTAGGCACAAGTGTTTTATACTTTTAAATATAAATACTCTCCTTGTACCATAAGTTTTGTTTTAATATATTTTCATTATCACAAAAACATTCCACAGTTTCTAAAACTGTGCCTTGTAACATAGTGATGTCACTATCATGAAACATTTTAAAATGTAAAGTGATTATCTTATCTTCTCTCATATTCCTAATATCTCTTATATGCTCCATGAATCTGACACAGAATTCCCTTTTTGTTTCCCCTATGTAAAACAGAGCACAAGGACATCTTAATGCATATACCACCCCTTTGCTTCTACATGAATAGGCATCTCTGGGTTCAAATTTAACCCTGTTTATATTATTAAAAGTATTCACAATATTTACACAAACACTGCATCTCTTGCAGCATGATGTTCCCTTTGTCACTAATAAGTTAGGTATACTAACAGCTGGTAAACTGAATCTGCCATGTACCACCATATCTTTTAAATTCCTTCCCCTCTTATATGAAAAAAGGGGCTTCTGTGGCAAAATCTCCGCCAAAAATCTATCTTCTAACAAGTACTTCCAATAGTATTCTATTAATGTCCTTATTTCCTCACTTTTGATGTTATACACAGATACATAATAAATTGTATCTGCCTTATTTATGTTCACCTCTTCATATTCAGGTACCCATAAACTATCTAACACCCTATAACTGGATCTGTTGCTCCTTCTACTACTATTTTTATATACTCTTTCCCAAACTCTAGTTTCAGCCTCATTCAGAATATCTGGGTTATAACCCCTTCTCAAAAACATATCCTTAGTCTGTTCCATTTCCTTCCCCAACTTATTTTCATTACTGTATAATCTAGAAATGCTAACTAGTTCCCCATAGGGTTAAGCCCTCAATACATGGGGGGAGGGATGGCAACTAGATGCATGGAGATACTGATTCCCATCAACAAACTTCCTACGAATATTGGAAGAAACACTTCCATCCATATTTCCTTCCAAAATTAGATCCAGATATACCACTTTATTCCCTTTCTGTGGTCCATCAAATGATAGACCAAATGGGTATCTATGCATTTCCAGTATAAAATCATCCACTTCATTTAAACCTCCATCACACACAAATATCAGATCATCTATGTATCGAAAATAAAAATCAACATATTTTTTCATAAAATTCAACTTAAATAAAAACTGTGTTTCAAAGAAAGGCATAAAAAGATTGGCATACATGGGGGCAAATGCTGCCCCCATTGCCGTTCCCTGCTTCTGTCTATATAACTCATTATTAAAATAAAAATAATTATTTTTCAAACAAAAACTAACCATTTCCACTACAAAATTAGAAAAAGAACTATCTCCCATAAAATATTTAATAGCCTTTAGGCCATCTTCATCTGATGGAGGTATACAAACTCCTTACATCAAGTACCAACCAGAATTTTTTCTTATCCCATTTCAACGGAGAAATTTTATTTAATAAATCTAAACTATCCTGAATATATACTGGAGATGCTTGAACATAAGGTAACAATATTTTATGTAACACTAAACCCATGTTATGCAGAAAATACTTGCAGGCGGAAATAATTGGTCTACCCGGTGGCTTCATCATGCTTTTGTGTATCTTTGGTAGGCAGAAAAAAACAGCTATTTCACTGTTACAATTAAAAAGTTTGTCCTTAATATCCTTATGAGTGAAATAACCCTTCCTAACTTTGTCATCAAGCATTTTCTCATATTCAACTACTGCTTGTTTGTATTTGTTAATACTACATTTCTCGTACACATCAACATCATTCAAATGTTTCATGCACATATTAAAATATTGGAGTACATTCATAATTACAATCTTATTCCCTTTGTCAGAAGGTTTTATCACTATATCCTTCCTTTTTTTCTAAAGTTCTTAATGCTTGCCATTCCCTAAAGGTTAGATTATATTTTATTTTATGTTTATCTGACAACACAGATTCACAAATATTCCCACCTCCAAATCCTATCATTGATCCAAATTGTGAAACACGTGAATTTTCAAATGGTGGTATAAACTTATTAAATGTTGGTATAAAAGACATATTAATTACGTTTCCTTCATTACAAAGCATGTTATCTTCCACATCATTATCATACATCCCCCCTGTTTCATCAACACAGGAAAAGAAACTTTTGTCAGATTCATTAAGCAAAGAGTTACTTTTAGTATCATTATTAACTCCTGAAATCCTAGCAAAATAGTTTTTTAAAAATATTTTTCTTAAAAATCTAAACATTTCTTGCCTTACTACATGTCCTCTTGGTAACACTGTGGGCACAAACTTGAGCCCTAAATTTAACACAGAAACTTGTTCCTGCATTAAATTACAACATGATAAATTAACCAGTGAATTTGGTTCAATACATGACTCACTGTTTAAATTTTTTTGTTGAAATAATGTCCATTGTTCTGCCCTTGTTTAAAGTCCACTCTATAATGTCTCCCTGCATCGCCATAGTTATACCCAAAGTTCCTCGTACACTTCTGTCCTTGGCAAGCCTGCTGTTGTTGCTGTGGCTGTCTCTCCTGGTTCCAAAAGGTTTGCGCATATTCCGCTGGTCTTTCCTGTTGTGGTAACCCAGGAAAGTCATTGCTTGCATCGGTCTCATAACGGCTCTCCTCCCCCGAGGAAATAAATGATGCAGATGCAGAATAGTTTAACCCTAGCTAAGCGGCGATGCATGAAGTGTATTTTTTTATATAACAGTAGCAAATGAGGAAACTGATTTAAACAAATTAACCAATAAAAATCTAAAAACGGAACTCCGTTCCAGCATTCTTTGATCAGACAAGTTCTAACTGCACACTCCTGCCACTAGGGTGCAGGGGAACCTTCTCCAAAAAAAGATGGTCTGGATTAGTGCTCAAGTTATACAAACAAAGCTAGATTCAGCAGGTCTGAATTTAGTCTGTGCTGCAGCAAACAAGGCATACCAATTTCAGAAAGAAACAGTTCAAATAAGCAGGCACAATAAGCCTTTAACCTGAAACTCCCAGCTCAGAAGGGCAGAATCTAACCTCTCCTCCCACAAGACTGCAGACCACACCTTCTTAATGTAAAATAACTGGCCTGAAGCCCAAGTGCTTAAACCAGAACTAATACGCTCTTAGAATAACAGACACTAAGCCTTCAATCAGCAACTCCCAACTTAGAAGGATGCAAGCTACCTGTCCTGCCACAACAGTGCAGACCACAAACCTTCTTAATGTAAAACAACTGGTCTGAAGCCCAAGTGCTTCAACCAAAGGCTTAGAATAGCAGTTACAATTTAATCAGGCTACTAAAAAGCAGTAATAAATGCAGCATAATAAATGCAATAAAATAGGAAGAAACACAAATACAGTAAAAGCAGATGAATAAAGTGCATTTTCTATATAACAATAGAAAACAAGCAAACTGATTTAAACAAATTACCCAATTAACCAGTACAAAAGCTCAAAATTGAACCCTGTTCCAGCAGTCTTCAATCAGACAAATTCTAACTGCACACTCCTGCCACTAGGGTGCAGGGGAACCTTCTCCAAAAAAAAAGATGGCCTAGATTAGTGCTCAAGTTATACAAACAAAGCTAGATTCAGCAGGTCTGAATTTAGTCTATGCTGCAGCAAACAAGGCGTACCAGTTTCAGAAAGAAACAGTTCAAATAAGCAGCCACGATAATCCTTTAACCAGAAATTCCCAGCTCAGAAGGGCAGAATCTAACCTCTCCTCCCACAAGAGTGCAGACCACAAACCTTTTTAATGTAAAATTAACTGGCCTGAAGCCCAAGTGCTTAAACCAGAACTAATACACTTTTAGAATAACAGACACTGAGCCTTCAATCAGCAATTCCTAATTTAGAAGGATGTAAGCTACCTGTCCTGCCACAACAGTGCAGACCACAAACCTTCTTAATGTAAAACAACTGGTCTGAAGCCCAAGTGCTTAAACAGAAAGGCTTAGATAACAGTTACAATTTAATCAGGCTACTACCAAGCAATAATAAATGCAGCAGAATAAATACAATTGAGTATATTTGAGAAGAGGCAAAAGCTGAGCATCCAAGTGCTCTGGATTATGCGTAACGCTCTGCATTTAATGAAGAGCGAAGCCACTGTTCCGCTGTTCCACATTGAACAGCTGTGGCTCTGCTACAAAGCTTCAGATTGGTTTGTATACCGCAATTACTGGCAATTGGCATTGCGGTATACAAACCAATGCATAGCTCTGCTACCCTTCCGCGTTGGCTGTGCTCTTCAGTTTTTGATTGGCTCGTAGACCGCATTTATAGCCAATCGTGAACTCAGTCTACAAGCCAATCAATTAGATAGTCTGAGGAGGAAGGGAGCCAATGAGAGCTCCAAAATACAGGCCAATCATGCTCCTGGAAACCTTTTCATGCCAAAATAATGGCTTGAAAAAGGCTTCCAGGAATCAGAGATTTTACTTCGATGACTGACTACATAAAAAGTTTGGCTGGAAGAAGGAAGGAAGGAGTGGGTGGCTGCAGACGAAGACATCGTGGGAGTCAGAAGTGGAAGTTAGCCTGCCTGCCTGGACAGAGAGGTGACTCGGTCAGTGAGAGGAGTCTGTTTGTTGTGTCAGAACAGAAAGGCTGAGGATTATCTTTCTGCTACACTGCTCTACAACCGAGTTGGAATATCAACTTTGTGCCGTGGTTTTATTGGACTATTTGTGACCGTGCTGCCTTGGATTGTATTGCTGAAGTGGTACCCTGTGTATAGGCAGAGCAGAGGTAAGTGTTTTAGGCTTTTAGCTGTAATGGTTGAACCTGAAAATATTTCCCTTTAGAAATGGTATGCTAGTACAGATCCTGTTATTTTGGCAACTTTCTAAGTGTGTAAGTATTAATATTTAGTCTCAGTATTTTGTGTCCCTAGTATGTCTCTGAACTGATAGATAGTAATTTTGTATGCCTAAACAGATTCTGTTATTCTAGCATCTTTCTAAGTTTAAAACAGCAATATTTAAAGTGTCTGTGTCCCCCTAGTATGTCTATTTTTTTTGGGAGAAACTGTATGCCAAGACAGGTTTTTGTTCTAGCAACTTTCTCGGTTTATAAGAGCAGTTTTTAAAGTGGTTGTATGTTTCTGCTGCTTGTCTTCCTAGTACGTCTCTGAAAGTAATTGCCTTTTTTTTTTGAGAAACTGAATGCCAAGACAGGTCCTTTCTAGGTTTATAAGAGCAATATTTAAAGTGTTTGTATGTTTCTGCTGCTTGTCCCCCTAGTACATCTCTGAAAGTAATTTCCTTTTTTTTTGAGAAACTGTATGCCAAGACAGGTCCTGTTCTAGCAACTTTCTAGGTTTATAAGAGCAATATCTAAAGAGTTTGTATGTTTCTGCTGGTTGTCCCCCTAGTATGTCCCTGAAAATAATTGCCTTTTTTTTGAGAAACTGTATGCCAAGACAAGTCCTCTTCTAGCAACTTTCTAGGTTTATAAGATCAATATTTCTAAGGTTTTAAGAGGAATATTCTAGCAATATTTAAGTTTATAAGAGCAATATTCTAGCAATATTTCTAAGGTTATAAGAGCAATATTCTAGCAATATTTCTAAGCTTATAAGAGCAATATTTCTAAGGTTATAAGAGCAATATTTAAAGTCTCTGTGCTGCTTGTCCCTCTTATGTTGGGCTTTGTCCAGTTTTCTTGCACTAAGAGGTTGAGAAGTATGTCCAGATGGATGTCAAAAGTGAGTTATAGTAATGGGATGCTTTAACGTATCCAGTTTTGTTTTTGGTAGAACTTTGTGTAACTTGATCTTGAATTCTTCGTCTTAAATGGCACATTCTTGTAAAAGCGCAGAGGGCCCTGGTTTAAAGTACCTTTTTAGGCATCTTTGCCAGGCCCACACATTGCTGTAGGACAGGGGTAGAACACATCTAAAGTAGTGAATGTAAAATGCAAGTAGTATTGTCAAGATGTGTGTTGCAAGTGCCTTTGTTAAGCTGGATGTGTTTATCCTTGGCATGGATTTTGAGATAATAAAGGGTGCTTTGAGTACTGAATGTCATGAAAGTCACTCTTCCCTTCTGCAACAGGGATGTCGGGAGGCATACGCACTGTACTGATTTCAGTACAACTTCTTTAGAAGAGGGGGTAGCTTTTTTTTAAAAAAAAAAAAAAAATATTTTTTTCTTTTTTTTTTTTGTTAAACAGTGTTGTTGGCCCCAGCAGGAAGGATAGCCCCTCACGAGTGCTCCGGTGTGCTCGCGGCTGGCTGCAGCGGGTAGTGAGTGTGTGAGTGAGTGGATAAAAAGCAAATCATGTTGTGTTGTTTTGTGATGACTGTGATTGTCGTGATTGCGATCCAAGGTCCTTGCAAGAAGATTCTGGGAAGGCCCTGTTGCCACTAGTGAGTGATCCTGGACTGACTGAGGATGATAGATTCGTGGATAGAAAGAAGCTTGCCATGTTGCAAGGTAGGTAAATAATATGCTTTCCCCTGAAAAAAAAATAGTGTGACTGCCAAAGAAATTGGATGTTTTGGATTATTTTGGATTTGTGTTGTGAGTATATTACGTATTTAGGGGTAGTCAAGTCACCCACATGAATTTTTTTTTTTTTCCACCAGTAAGTGAAGCTTAGTTTTTATTTTGAGTAGTTTTTTTATTTTTGTGTCTGTGTGTTGACAAAACCGCGCTTAAAACTCAGAACTTTTAGTTTGGTCGACTGCTGCCTGCCAGAACTGGAGGAATGTTAGGCAAACTCCTCTCATTTAATTTGAGATTGTGAGCAGCGTGTTGACCATATTGGTGGATACGCTGTTGCTTTACTGTTTATTGCCATTGTTATACTTTTGCTTTGGCAGGGGTGTATGCTTTTATGTATGCCTTTTTTTATTACTGAAAAGTATTGTTTAGTACTAGTAATGGTTAAAAAATGGAGAAAAAGATTTGAAAATTATTATATATGAGTACATCACACTAGTACCAAAAATGACCATCCAGTAAAGAATGAAATGCTGGAAATCTGATTAATATCTGTGATCGGGTATCTGTTTTTACTTTTTTTCTTAGCCATTTTTATTTTTGTTACCCCAATGTTAACAGAGAATATAAATGACCAATCTAAACAAATATAAAAATGCACAAAACTGCATGCATCTTTTTGGTTTGGGTTAAGGGTTTAGGTTTGCTTTTAGAGTTGGCTAAGGTAAAGAGTAAAAGTAAAGCATAAGTTTAGCAGAATAAGGAGATTTGTTTTAGTTGTTTTAGGAGTCTTAGATGTAGTATATATTGTAAAAGGAGCGAATATATTTTTAGCTTATTTTAATTTAAGTTAATAATTTTATGGTTGTTTTTGTTATTTATGTTAGTTTACATAGCTTTAAGATATCCTAGATATTTTTTTTTTACAAATTTGTGGTTTGTATGTTGTTTACATCAGTTTTGGATATACATTTTGGTTAGTATATTGCCTTTATTTGTTTTATCTTGCTTAATTTATTTGTCTTGTTATTTTTGTTTTATTTCCTTTGCCCCCTAAGTTTTCTTAATTTTTACACAACAATTGTAACAAAGGTTGAATTTCTTTTTCAAGAGCAAGATGAAGTGATTTGGCATTGAACTTTGGCATCCACAAAGTCAGTGACAGCATTTCCCCATTTTTTCTCAAAAACTTGGTTTTCTTATATGGGTAATTCAGTATCGCTAGTTAGAGTAGTCATTGAATAATAAAATCCCAGTCCAGGTTAGGCAGAATTGTCATTGTCATGGTTAGGGCAGGTGTTGAGAGTTGACTCTTCACATTAGAGTTTACCAAGGTCGGGAGAGGAGTGTGGTTTTAAGATGGTGGCACTTCTGTGTCACTGTTAGACAGAGGCACAGTTAACCAGAGGGGTAAAAAAACTATAGCAAAATTAATTTAAAAATAAATGCCACATGGTTAACTCCAAAATTATACAAGTGATGTTTTAAATGTGTTTGTTTTTAATGCAACATAGGCATTTATTCCTCAAGGGCAACAGGCACTTTTTGTTGAGTCTTCATTAGTTACAGATTTCTTTAATGTGGAATTATGTAGATGGCTTTTAGTTCAGAGATTGCATATTTATATTTACTGATACTGGTGGACTGTAGAAGTTTGAGTTTATGATGGAAATGTTATGTTATGAATTTGGCTGTTTTGTCATTATTTTTGTTTCATTTTTGGTTACTGAGTTATAATAAAAAAAAAAAAAACAAAAACAAAACTCACAACTATCATTGTACAAGTAATATAACATAATTAAATCAGGATACAATCAAAGAGCATATATTGTATGTGCAATGTGCCTATGGGTGCAGAGGCTGATGAACAATTAATCTTTCAAAGTTCATCTTAAATTACAAAATGTATTTTCTTTTATGTGAGTTTCAATGCTCCTTCAATAGAATGAATGTTAATGCTAGGTAAGTTTTGTAAGAGAGAGTCTAGCTTTTTTTGTGAGTATATTTATTTGTTGGTGTTCAAATCATTTAGGAATGAAGTTTCAGATGTCATAAAAAATGCATGCTTAAGCAAGACCTGATATTCTATCAAGTGTCTTAAGTTTATACAAGATCAATTCATACTAGCACAAATCCTGTTATTTTAGCAACTTTCTCATACCAGCACAAATCCTGTTATTCTAGCAACTTTCTCATACTAGCACAAATCCTGTTATTCTAGCAACTTTCTAAGTTCACAAGAGCATTATTTAATATCTGTCCCTGTTTATTTTAGGCTTTGTCCATATTTCTTGCACTAAGAGGTAGGTAGGGTTGTGTGTGTGAATGAACTTCCTAGGGGTAGCAGGTGGTTAGTAATTTACTCAAGCTCTGCTGCATTTTTCAAAGAACTGACTTTCAGGTTAATTTTCAATTCAAGGAACCAAGTTTGAGTGAATCTATATTATATTACTGAGGAGGCATTACAGATAGCTTGGCTGGGGAGGGGGGTAGCAGTCTGAGAGCTGTGAGTACAAATTTGAAAATCCTAGCTACACCCCTGTTCTGCAACACTGGTTAGGTGGGCAAGTGAGCACCAGAGGATTGAAAGTGTCATTGAAGTAAGGAAGTGAAGCATGCAGGCCTTTATAGTAAACAAAAGGAGCAGAGATGAGCAAGAGAAGAGGGTGCAAAGTCAGAAGACGTCCAGTGATATGGGTAGGTTATGGCCCTATTGTCTTGTATCTTTGCTATTGAGGACATTTTCTAATTTTCTTTTCTACACTATAGCCCCATTTGTTTCATTGTTTAACACCACTGTTTTACAAACCTGCTAGGTACAGACTACCCAGATTACAGTGAGGACAGGGATGTAGATATAGATCGCACCCCAAAGAAGAGAAGATACACAATTTTTCAGCCAAGTTGGGCAAGTGCCTTTGACTGGCTTTCTATGAGTAGGCGCGGAATGAAATTTGCTTTCTGCAAGACTTGTAACACGGATTTCACAATCCATCATGGGGGCCGACATGATCTGCAAAGACATGCCAACAGTGAAAAACAAAGGCAGAATTGCAAGCATGCAGCTAGAAGATCTATGGTGGATTTTTTTGGACCTCAGAGTTTAACAAGTACAAAGGTGGTTGAGGCAGAGGTTGGTTTTGTGTCTCACCTTACTAAACACAACTTATCATTTGCACTAGGAGAACACATCCTGAAATTTATGAAGAAGTGTGGAGAGGATCAAGATGTTCTCCATAAAATGACATGTGGAGCGACGAAGGCATCATGCATTACACGGGATGTTCTGGGGCCTCTTTACCAGAGTGATGCTGCAGCAGCCTGGCAGAAATCACCATTCTGTGTGTATATTGACCAAAGCACAGACATGGGAGATGACAAACTATTAGTCATCCTTGTTGGTTACCTTGATGAAAAGGCAAGCAAAAATGTGATAAGGTTCCTTCTATGCCAGAATGTGTGTCAGGAACTGGACAAGCAATGTTTGATTCTTTAATGTCCACTCTGACAAAATTTAACATTCCAGTTTCCAACATTGTGGGCTTTTCTTCAGACAATGCTGCCTCAATGATTGGAAAACACAATTCTGTGCTCTCTCGTTTAAAGGAGGTGAAGCTCACAATTATAAACATGGGGTGTCTCTGCCACTTGGCAGAACTCTGCAGTAAGGCTGCTGTAAAAGCACTACATTCACCAGTTGAAGAACTTATATCAGATGTGTACTGCCATTTCGGTTCTAGTGCACAAAGACAACAAAAACTGCAGGAATTTGCTTTGTTCACAGATACTGACCCCTTCAAGATCATTAGACATGCACCTACTAGATGGCTCAGTCTTGGTAAGGTTATTAACAGAACCCTGGACATGTGGCCAGCTCTAAATTCATATTTTCTTTCTGCAGAGCCAAGGTCTGCTAAGATTGACTTAATTTCTAAAAACCTGCAGAGTCATGAAGTGCATATGATTTTTATGTTCCTTAAGTATGCACTGGAACCCTTATTGGAGTTCAACATACAGCTTCAGAGCAGAGAAAGTCAGCTACTGACACTGCATGCCACTGTGCATAAACTCCTGCAGCAGTATGCTGGCAGAGTCCTCAGACCTGCAGCTGCTGTCAGACTAATCAAACACAGTGATGTGTCAGTGTTGACTGACAGTAGCTGTGTTCTACCAAATGGTGAACTGCAGATTGGCTATGAAGTCAAGCAGTACATGAACAGCCATGAGGAGGATATTGCCGGCACAGTCATCGAATTTAACTTTTACAAAAAAGTTGCAGCTTTTTATGCTGCAGTGCTGCAGAAAATACTGAAAAAGTTTCCTATGCAGGATCACTTACTGAAAGATGCAGCATTACTTATTAATCCAGCCAAAAAATTGGACATTTCCTCAGGACTTGTCAAAGATGTTGGCTTCCATCTGGGTGTATGTGAAAATGATGTTGAGGCTGAACAACTAATCGATGAGTTCACCCAATATCAGATCAAGGATACAGTGAATCTGACAGGCTCAGTAGATGTGCCCACTCATGTGTGTCACAGTACTGGGCACACCTTCTGAGGGACATTTGTACTGAAGGGAAACTGCCACTCTTTAAGCAGCTGATGATGAACCTACTTTGCTTGCCACACTGTAATGCACAAGTGGAAAGAGCATTTAGTATGGTGCGGAAAGTGAAAACTGAACTGTGTCAGTCTCTGAGTGTAAAAACACTGAACTCTTTGTTGGCAGTCAAAATGAATGAAGAACTGGATGTCTGATATTGATCTGCCAAAACATGTTTTAGAGGCTGCCAAGAAAGCCACAGCAGTATACAATAAGTCTACATCTGACATATGATAGGATGCTGTTTAACTTGGTCTAAACTTTGTGTGAATTGCAATATGTCTTTTGAAAATGTAGTAAATGTGATTTTTATTTTTGTAAAGTGCTGTTTCATTTACTTATGGTGTGGTTATGGTATTGCAGATTACCAAATAAAGGTTTTTGGATCTGAGAAGTGTGTGTTATTGAATTTTACAGTTCTACCATGCTCCATGGTGAAGGCACGTTTCGCGCAGTGCGAAAATAGGGTGTTCCACATTTTGACCATTTGTCACACATTGTTAGGGTCTGTGTTTCACATTGGCCTTGTAAGAGGTTGAGACCTATGGGCAAAAGCAAAATAAAGTGCAATTTTTTTTTTTTTTGTAGTAAAGTGCAAGGAGAGAGGAAGGAGGAGCTGAGGTTAAGAACCTAAGTGGGTTGGCCTCCTCAAATGTTCTCTCTGTATTAAGTAGAGTGAACACCAGACTGGGAGGGGTGTCCCAGATCAAATTAACAGTAGGGGCGGGCAATTGCAAAGCCACCAATCATAACAACACCACAAGAATAGGGTTCAAAAGCACAGTATACACTGGTATATGGCCATAGTACATACTGTGTATTATAAAAGGGACAGACATTACAGTGATTCTTAAGAGGCATTCATGCTAACATTATGCTGCAGACATTCCCAGACTATACTGATGGAGAAGCTGAGTAACAGGAAGTTATCTTCCAGACAGGATCACTATAATACAAAGCATAGACTTTCAACTGATACACCAGAGCAACTGAGATCTTTGTGATTTACACAGAAATATCATAGTTTTCCTGTATGCTAATTACTATAAAATTTGGACAGCTATATCTGTCCAGGAGCTCTTAAGGTTCACTGAGCATAGTACCATATAGATTAGTCAGCCTGGGATGGATAACCCTGGGGGTCAATGAGTTGTCATTTATATAGTGGATCACTTTGATACAGGAGTGTGAATGGCATAACAGCTGTAAATCGCTCTCTAGCATCACCTTTGAATACTCTAATGGTGATAGTAAGGTGGGAAACTACTGCAGCTCTGGAAGAAGCAGACAGTTCCACTTCACATAAGTTGCAGCAAGAAAAGACAAAAGTCTGCAAGCCATTATGATTGAATAAAGTGCCTGAAAAATCAAAGTTGCTTATAAGAGAAATAGTTATTGCAAATTTAAGGGCAGAAATATTCAGGATCCAAAGAAGCATGGATTTAGACCAGGAAAGACATGCAAGAAAGGTATATTTTATATTTATTTTCTTGGGTTACCAAAGAAAATGGACAATGATGTTTGTCTCATCCCTTCCTGTTATGGCGACTGCTAACACTATACATATCAGTATAATGTGATACAGATGTAAATTAAAAGTATGGACTGTAGTAGAAAAGGTATGCAGCGGCCAGTGACAGTTATAAGACTCTATGAGTTGGTGACTTGACAATATAATTGAAGTGATGTGGACCTTCTTCACCACTGAAATGTTTAGAGTTTCAGAATTTCAGGTGTATAACTGTAAGTAGCATTACAGAGATCTAGGATCCCAAGACTCAAGAAAAGGATATAATTTGGAGTTAAGGTTTATACATAACTGGGGATTCATAAAGATCCCCATCACGAGCCATAAGGCCCACAGCAAAAAGGCTGAGTTTCCACAATATTTCTGTATGTGATTCAGAGACACCTTTGCTGCAGTGAGGAAAGACCTCAGTGTGGGTTAATTTGTGTGACTCTGAATTGTGTTTAACTACCACAAAGTGAAGATCAACACTTATTGCCTTACTTAACAGTATTAGTGGCCACATCATGTAAGCAGAGGCCCACCCATTCACTTTCTCCATGCAATACACATGCACACACGCACAAATGCACACCTCAGACCCTGTACCTGTCCCTGTGCTGTCTGAACATCCTTACTGTGTCCTTTCCCTCACAGATCATGGAAGATTTAATTCAGTGATTAATGATTAATGCCAGATATTAGAGTTTTCACACATCCTATCTGTCCACATTATCCCTGATGTCTAGTGGTTCCCACAGATCCCTACACTGTTAAAGCGCTGCTATGCATGAGAAGTGCAAAGACATCCCTGTTACCTAGTGCTTCCCCCACCACCTGATCCATGTTCTATGTCCCACAGATCCCTACATTGTTAAAGTGCTGCTATGCATGAGAAGTGCAAAGACATCCCTGTTACCTAGTGGTTCCCCCACCACCTGATCCCTGTTCTATGTAAGTGTCATTCAGGTACAAATTTTAAGAGTTAACCCTGGTGTCTAGTATTCTCTCAACCCTCGATCCCCGCTCTATGTTAGTGTCAGAAAGACATGACTTCTAAGAGCTATCCCTAGTGTCTAGTGTCCCCCCACTCAATGTTGCAGGCTGTGATTGTTAGTCTGGAGGTGTGTAGAAGTATGACAACCACAACACTCCCACCCACAGACACACAAAACAGCCCCCTTCCCACTCAATGGCATTCACAACACACTCACCCATTGAGTTGTGCAGACACACACACACACACACACACACACACACACACACACACACACACACACACACACACACACACACACACACACACACACACACACACACACCTAACTTGACCCATGATTACCCAGCGAATGCCAACTGGCCTGAATATATCCATAAAGACTTCAAAAGGAAAACTAAAAAGTCATGGACATTCAGAAGCCTAATAGCTGAAACACTTGATATCCTTAAGGGGTCATTTGCATATATCGTTGGCCTCTGTTACACGAGGTTTAAGGTATCACACAGTGACAACTCTAGCTTGGCTAGGTTTTTCTTGTAGTTTTTACTAATTGGTTTGTCTGTATGGCCTTTTTACTCTTTGGATTGTTCTAGAAGATGCCATAGTTATTTACGTAATAGCAGGCATCAAGAAAGTGAGGGACTTTTTGTAATTAAGTCATTTAGGTAGTGTGATATGATTCTGCAGTCATAGTAACAGTATCTAGAGGAATAGTTTTATTAAGAGTAAACAGACCCAAAATTTCACTGGCACATGAAGTCTTTTTTCTCTAAAATGGGATGATAAACCTTGTGACATATTGCAGTCACTGCTGTCACATGCTTTATTTTGTAAATTCGTATTTTTTATGGACAATGGTATTACACAGCCTATGCTGGACACCTCCTCAGAAATTAATGTCAATTCTCAACACACACCAGTTATCTTATTTATTTACCTATTCTGTCGTATGATGCATAGCTTTTCTGAAAAGGATGTCAAACCCACAATCTTGAATATTTTTCCTACTCAGTTCTCACTTACTCAACATTTTTTATGCAACATGTTTTGTTGAATCAAACATCTTAAATCATGCTATCTACCCACAACATATAAAGCATACACACCTTCTGGTCAAATATTCTGTCTGACATATTACTATCAACTACTGCCCCTAGAAAACTTTCAATGTGTCAGCATGCCTTTCTTCTATCCTAAACCTCTCGTTCTTTGACTGCCCCATTACTTCCTTTTATAATCTTGTGTTACCTTTGTCATCTCCTCTCCCTTTTTCTATTCAGTTCTTGACACAGTCCAACTAACCCATCATATCATCTTGTCTTTTTACTAGCCTCTCTTTATTTATCCTACACAGTCTTCTTTTTGTCATACTCCCACAACAACCCTTCTCTTCTGACCCAAAATACACCATTATACTGCCCTTTTCCCACATCCCTTACATCTCTTGCCACCCTAGTTTCTTTCTCCTTCCATCATATCTATTATAGCTCCTCCCTTCTCTTGAAAGAAGGTGATTGTCTAATTCCCTTGTCTTATTCCCCCTATGTGTCATATACATATTCCTACCTCCAGACCTTTTCACTTCCACATAGCATCTTCTTCTTTCTTACCCATATATCAGTACTTAAATGTCTTCTATGCCTCTGGCTCATCTGACTGTGTGTCATTTCATTTTATCAGCTATGTTGACTCTACATGTCTTTAAAATGTCAGCACTGCCACCTCCTTCCTGGTTATCAACCAGCAGTCTAGACTTGGCAGTTATTCTTCTTTGGCCTCTGTAAATACATTTAAAACACATCTCCTGCAGCTTCTGCTATGTTTCCTTTTCACACAATGCCACAGATGCCAAATCCCATATAGCCCATGAGAAAGCACCATAATTCGTGTAATCCACATCTTTCCCCTTAAAATAGCAACCTTGTTCTGCCATTTCTCAGTTTGCTTTTATATGGCTTCCTGCCACACCTTCCCATTCATTTGCAATGCCTTCTTTTTTGTCAAATCTCTTTTTATTGAAAATGAGAAAAAAATCAAATTTAACAAATAACATAACAGATTTTTAACATAATTTTAATAATAAAAATTGTACAATAATTATAAATAGTATTCACATCAATATAATGAATATAAACAATTTTAATAGTAGAACCTTCTGCTCAAACACAATAAAGTTAACATATCTTGAGTTAAGCATATTAATTTCCAAGATTTAGCAGATGAGTGCAATACTTATCCAGAGTAATACTGCTTAAATTTGCTTCAGTTTCTTTGTTTGTTTAAAAATACAGTTTGTCAAGAGCAATAAAGTCATTACACTGGTTATCTGAAATGAGTGAGACAACCTGACATTATTTCACAAATATATGGAATCTGGATGATAAAATTCTAGGATGAAAAAAAAAACTTTTTATTTTAAGAGATTATTTTTAAGATTATTTCATAGATTGTGTTTAATTTTCAGAGTTGCTCGTAAATTTAGAAAGTTTAAATACCCTATCCCTTGAAATGTTGTTGCTATTTAACCAAATTAGCAGTTTTATATAATTTTTACAAATACTAAAGTACAGTATAGACTATCATGTAATTATTGTGTAAGTATTCAGGAAAAATAAATAGGACTACAGGTTTCCATATCAGCAAAGTCATTTGCATTTGTTTTTGACTGGGACAACACCAAAGAACATGTATTAGGTCTGCTGAATTGTCCTGGCAAACATTGCAGATAGCATAAATACTTAAGAACAAAGAATCTTTCTATGATGGTGCAATATATGCATTATGTAATATCATGAAATCATGAATTAAGTATAAGATATATATTTAAGTGGTATGTATCTGATGGCTGTTTCATAAATATTCTCCCTCGAGAGATTAATTTATTTTTATATCATAAGATGGCCATAAGAAGGACACACTCACAATGGAACACATTCAAGATTTCTGGTATTCTGCGTTCAGACAAACCTGTACTCAAATTGGAAACCCTTAGTGGCACTCTGTGATGTGGCTGGCCGACACAGTTTCTAGTTATCAGTGAAGTATATAAAGCCATGTGCGTGCATACGATAGTCATGTATACACAAAAGAGGAGTGTGACTGGACATAAAGAGAAGCAATAATGGTTGTACTGTGCATGACTGTCATGTCATGTCATGCGATGATATACAGTAAGAACCATGTGACTTAAAATGTAGATTTTAATAGAGCAAAAAACTTATTATAACAAGTTTTCCTGGGCAAATAATACGCTGACTGATGTACTAGGATACCCATTTTGATAGGGTTAAGTTTCAGCAAAAGATTTTATGTTGGAATAAGAACTTTAGATTAACCACACTTAAAAGGGATTTGTCGAAGGTAAACATTCCTGCATGTGATTTACAGACAACAGGGTACATCAAAAGCGCAGTAAAACAAAATGCACAGTCAGGTCTGTCAATGTATACTACATCCTACACAGTAATAGTAGCAGTAGACGGAGACAGAGAACCTGCCACCTCCTGACTATACTAATTCTATATTTGTCTTATGTGCCTGTCCCTGGCTCCAGGATTTCTGTTGCATCCAATAATTAAGTAACTGCAAGGTTGAAAATGTATTGCACACACATCTGTTTCAGTGTGATGAATTACTTCAGATAAAATCTGTCCACTATATATTTATTTTAAGCTTACTGTATCGGTTGGGAATTGGCATAAGGATTAAAGTGGCTACCTCATTGACACAAAGTACAGGGTTTGATTCTTGCCTTGGGACACATGGCTAAGCCTAAAAGGGCTCATTGAGATTGTTAGCCTAGTAATCACAAAGGAAACTATAAAAGCTTTCTTTGGTGAATTTAGTTTGTATTGTGTACATCCAAAAGTGACCTGCTATGAGTCTTAGTCTCAAAGCCTGACTCAGTAGTTCTTCCCCAGTATGTCTAGGATATTTAATGGGACAAACTTAAGCTGATTTTTTAAGCCACTGCCTTTTCTGTTTACAGTGTAGCAGATGTCTTAGTTTCCACAACTTACTTGACATATCTCAAAAACTATGCAGGAAATCATTCCAAAATCTCATTTTGGGCCCACTTGCAAAATATGTCTAGCATTCCAAAACCTTTGGACTAAATCTGCTATTAGCTCATTGTAGTGGAGAAAAAAAGGCAACTATTCAACTGCTCCACTGCCATTCACTATAAATAAATATATATTTTTTTAAACATGCTTAAAGTATATACATTTTTTGAAAAAAAAACATTCTGGTTTTATGCTAATCGTACACTCTTAGTAGTAACAACTGCACTATTTAAATACTGACACAGCATACATTGACTACTTGCTACATTGAGAATAATACAATGGTGCATGTAAAGTGGCATACAGTTTAACTAACACTGAAACAGTACCATAATTGGAGCTCCTTTTTGCTTACTGTGTGAACTCTTTGAATAAACAAACTTGGAGATTGCTAGAGGGACATAATGTCTCTTCTTTTTTGATGAATGTTTTTTACTACATATGTCCATGTATTTATCAGCTTAACCAGCTATGTCCACATCCTTTCACTGCAGCACAACAGGGCACACCATTTCACAATAGCAATGCTGCACTGTAAGTCACATGGGCCAATTCCATCAACAGTTCATGAATCATAATTACATCTGTCCATACATTATGCAATACATCTGTCATACAGAGCAGTATTTAAAGCTTTTGTAACATATGATGTAACAGTTTCACATGAGTTACAAATCGAGAAACATACCTGTTAGCTTATTACTGCAATATATGTTTATCTAACCTTCCTCCTGACTCAGATGTTGTAAAGCTTAGTATGTAAACTATGTTGGGTCGAATTGTTTTACTGTGGCAAACCATGTATTTTTTCTGTTCTGCAGATGTAATGTGCAAGCCAAAAACATTGTTTTCACTGTCAAAAAGCACTGTGCTTTATCTGACACAGTTTCTTTACAAACTGTTATGAAATATTCTGCTTGTTATGTCCAGTAGATATAATGACAAATATTCATAAGAATTTAGTAGAACAAATTATACCTTCATTTTTTACTTTTAATGTACTATTTGTATGATATGTATTCATAAATGCTTAGTACAACAAAATTGTGCTTCATTTAATACTTTAAGATACTAGTTTTGCTATATTCAGTAGGCAACTGTTTTTAGTGAAAACACTGTTATGTGGCATCTGTTTTAATTGTTTAAGGGACATGACATAGTAAGATATACATGCAAAAATGCAGAACCACTTGAAGAAACATTATACACACAATATCTGTTTAGCAAAATTCTTTAAAATCTTGTGTTGTAGACAGCAGTGCTAATTGTAGAAGAAGTGATATACTATAGCACAGATCTTCTTCTTTTGGCTGCTCCATACCTCTCAGCTGTACCAATTTTTGCAGAATGTCCAGATTTTTACCTCATATTTTGGGTCTGTTTTTCATAAAGTTGTGGTTTTCTGGCAAATCATTGGCAAATCTTTGAGGGTTGAAGTCAGAAAATAATCACAGACATTTGAGTTTCAGACTTAATACCCTTCAGAACATTCCTGCTGATAAGAAACCTGTTGTTCTATTTTATAAGTTTCTAAGAGCAATATTTAAAAAGTGTCTCTAGTTTTGGGCTTTTGTCCCCCCATTATTGATGGCTTTGCACATATTTTTTGCTCTAAGAGGTTGAGAGGTATGGGCTGTTCCAATTAGGGGTCTCAACAGCTATGTTAAGGCATATATTAGAAAAGTGAGGATTTACTGTCCAGCATTTAAGTAAAATATTGTCAGTCATTTATTTGTGAAATATACTTTCTCTGGTAGTGGTGCTGCGGTAGCGTTGTCGCCTCACAGCAAGACCTCCTGTTCGATTCTCAGCTAGAGCGTCTTCTGTGTGAAGGCATGCGTGAATGGGCATGCCTTCATTGAAGGTTGTGCATCAGGGCTGGTAACTTGGCACATAAAAATCAACTGCCAATCATTAGCGGACCGGAGTTCTGCTGTGGCGACCCCTAACCGGGATAAGCCAAAAGACACAACAACAACTTTCTCTGCATCCTCTTGAAAGCAATTTGTATCGTCAAATCCTCATGTAAAGATTAAGGGTGCTTTTCACAGTCAGCAACTACAGATGTGCGCAAGGGGTATCTGTGATTAGTAGGGCTACATTGATATATAAACGCACTATGTTCAAAATGGTGAGTGTTTGCATGTGTGCGACATACAGTGATCTGGCCACATGAACTGTGTAGAGCTGCGACTGTTTGAATCAAAGAAAATATGCAGCAAAATTTCTGCACAGATACACATGTACTTCATAAATTTACTAAGTAAGCAGTGAAGCATGGTCTTTAACAGATATCTTGAGCCTTGGCTGTGAGATGTAGTGTCTACCTTGTCATAGAGATGCTGATATGCAGATAAATCCACTATATCAACAGCCTTAATGTGAAAGTGTTCATTGGTGGATATCAGTTTATTTATTTTGGATAGGTGGACTGAAGTGGATAGGAAAGGAGGAAAGAAAAAACAAGGGAAACAAAAGGTTATATGGAGGAATAAGCAGGAGAAGGTGGGAGAGCGGGGCATGTCAGTTTTTGTTAGGAAATGGCCCCCTTCTCTTAAAACATATGAGGAGAAGAGGGGGAAGAGTATAGGGAAGTAAGCATATGGATATCAGTTACAGAAGATGTAAGGGTAAAGACAAAAAATGTACAGGAAAGGCAGGAGTGGATGACCACACAATAAGGAGGCCTCACAAATGGAGGGAAAGTCAGACAGACACAGGATGGACAACTGGTGATGGAAGAGGATGAGGAGAATGCACAAGGGGTGGTCATGACACTACTGGATGGTTACACAGAGGATGGAATATGGAGGAGACATAGGAATAAGAGCATGCCCAAATCAGAACTGAGACTAGTTACAGGACCCCTTTTCCTGGGAACATAATGAGGGGCAGTTACAGAGGGGTTAGGGAGGTAGTCTCTAGCAGCTTGGTAAAGAAACACTGGGGTTGGTGCAGGTTATGGACTCCACCTTTTGCCCAGCACCATCACCCCTGCAACCTCTACCACAGCTTGCAGCTGAAACTGCATTGACAGAGGTACATGTCTCAGGCTACCTGCTGGAAAAGAGAATCTGCTTCTCCCAGATGAGGCTGTCCCAGGACAGCAGGGATGATCTGCAGCAGAGATGTCCTTGGCTGTTGTGGAACTTCAGAGGGAGGCAAAATGAGAAGAAAGTAAACACTGTATACATCACAAATGATAGAATTAAGAAATATGAAGTGAAAGCTGGGGAAAGAAAAGACATACACATTCCAGGTCAGGGGAGGCATGCACTCCAAACTCCTGTGCTACATACTTCTTTGATGTCAATCTCCTATTGTGCTAAAAAAAGACATTGTTAGCATAGCAGAAGCATTGTCAATATGTGAGCAAAAACATATTATGCTGATAAGGTATATAAATGTCCTGTCACAGCCATGGGGCTGACAGTTGACAGAGTGGTAATGTAAGTTCCATTAAATAACAGATAGGTGAATTACAGAAACAGCCAGACAGAGCATCTTGGGATGTTGAAGAACTGTCCACACGACAAATGTCTGTGGGCCACTATGACATTGAAAATTGACATAATAGTATGGGGCAACTCATGAAGAATAATCCTTAACAAAATCTTTGGTCTCTATAGCAAGCATCCCACATGTCAAACACCCTATAGCTGCTATTTTGTCTGCTAGCCAGCACAAGCTATACGGGTGTACATATGTAGGTGAGGGCAGATGACCCCCAAAAGCCTGCCATGAGCCAGCAGTGACATGGCAAGTAGACATACAATGGGGCATCACCTATAGGGCATGTGTGCCCTGCAATCTATATAGGCAGTCAAAGTATGAAACCCCATGCTGGGATGCACCCCCTCCCTCATACTAACTGTATCCTATACACTGATGATTCCATACTGACTAGAGCTAATACAAATCTTCCCTCATTGCAGCTGGAGCTTCAGAATAACTTCCGTACCATTTGAAATTGACTTCATAAAAATAGATATACTGTTAATACTCATAACAGCTCAGTAATGCTATTGGGCACTCTCTGTAAACTCCACACTACACAAAGATTTACTATTACTGACCCCTCATGCCCTTTTCATTGCCTTGTCAAAAAACACAGGGATCTTGGTTTACACTTTGATCAACGTCTAACCTTACACAAATACATTGAGTCCTAAATGCATGGAACTCATACAAATCATGAAAAGTTCAAGGCAACTAGGCTCAGTGGCCATTTACTTCTTGCCAGTACCAATCCTGAGACCTTATCTTTATTTTCAAGAATCAATAGGCCAGTCATGTTATGGGTGAATTTATGAATAAACATTCAGTTGACTGACTCCTTTTTGAAGGAAGAAAGTGTGCCACATAGGTTAACTTGGTGTGGAAGGTTGTTCCAGAGAATGGGTAAGCATTACATATGAATGCCCACCATGACACGTTTATTTGCTGAATTAGTTTCAGGTCCCTGGTACTAATGTTTGTTTGTCTGTTTGATATGTGGAGTTATAATAGGTCTTGGACTATTGAATCCCTTCTGTCCTGACAGGCAGGACATCAATCAAGGAGTCAAAATAGGAACTGTACCCCTGGTCTGGCATCTATGTCTGCAGTACACAGAGGCAGTCCATAAATGCTTGACCATACATGCCCAAAGCCTACATACACAGCTTAAAATTACAATAGGGTATCAAACCTTGCCAGATACATTTGCCAACATAACTAGTCTTAAAAAGGTATCCTGGGGTCATTAGCCTAGAAATCACCTATGAAGTTGCGAACCTATAGAATGCTGAATAAATGGACAGAGCTTCTATACTCTCCTGGTAGAACAGGTCTTTTAAGTCCATGAGCTTTTCCAATAAGGAACTGCTGGGGTCTTTCCAGTTGTCTGACATGTCTAGTAAGATATATCCCACAGGGGGCATCATATTCAGAGATAAGTCTAATCAAAGGACTTCTTTACATCTAGACAAAATGCACTTTGCAGTCAGTTATGCCAGGTAAATTTTTGGAGCAACATGATGGTCAAAGGATAAGGGATTTTCTACCCAACATTCATGGCCCCTCACAATACCTTCATTCTGAGGTGGGATGCTGTCTGTGTTACAAGCTTGATGGAGGGAATGTTTACTGAACGCAACAATATTGCAGTTTTTATTGTTTAGTTTAGTCTGTCTTTTTGTGCACCGGTTATTGATGTGTAAATTTAAGTTGGAGTTTTCTGCATATCAGAGGGGGAGTTGAGGATGTTAGCCAGAGCTCCCCATTGTAATTTGAAGATCTGCAAAAGTGATGCAAAATAGTCAAGGTTCCCAGCATGGGACTGTGAAGAACTCTGCTGATCAATTAGCAGCTTGTTTAGCTTGTTAACTATGTTAGCATGTGGCATGGTAGCAAATTTATTTATTTATTTTATTGCTTTGGTTGATGAGGGTAGTCTTGAGAGGGCTGTGGTAGCCTTTTTTTGGTGGAGGCCCAGGGATAAATGATCCAGTAACAAAATAGGCAGTTTTATACGAGAGATAAAAATGTAAGGCTTAAAGTTACAATATGGATATACAATAAATAAATGGTAGATATACTAGAAAAAATCTGCAATCGGTAAAATATAGTCATTATATATACACAAAACAATTTGGCATGTACAGTGAAGTTTAAAAAAATGAACATTTATGGGTAGGATAGATGAGAGAGAGAGGTGATGTGGGAAATATGAATAGAAAGCAGGCAGGAGATGAAAAGAGTAAAAAGCAGAGAGTAGGCGAGGAAAGGTGAATAGTGTTTACATTTGTTCAGTGATAGTGAGAAAAATAAAGTTGTAGTGAAGTTGAGGTATTCGTAGAAAGTGATGAGTATAAGTTGGAAATGTCTTGGCGGGAAAACTTGTTAGGTGGTTAGCAGACGCAACAGAAGTGGCAGTAAGGCAAAGAGATAGAAGACAGTTTGAACGTTTCTTTGATAATTTGCTTTCTTGAACTATAGTGGGGTAATGAAGGTATGTAAGGGCCAGAATAGTCAAGCCTAGGGAAATGCAAGAACAGTGCTTTTAAAGCATTGTTTTACTAAATTTTTGAATCTGGATAATTTGGTTTGCTGCCTGGCGGGTAGGAATAGAATTCCAGATTTTGGAGACATAATTTGAGTACAAGGACAGACTAGCAGAGTTGTGGGTTTTAGATATGGTTAACAGGGATTGTCCATGGAGAGTGGTGATTTTGCAGGGGTATAAGGTTCAACTAAAGCTTGGAGTGCATGCCAGTTTTGAGGTTTGTAGATTATATTATGAATTGGATGACAGAAATATATTATAGATGTTCTAGCCGGCCTAGCTGTTTGAAGGCTAGGCAGTGTTAGTATTTAACAGATTGGTTAGTGTTGATTTTAGCTATGTTATTGCTGCATTCATTTTTTGTTAGTAGTGATTACTGAAAGTTGGAGTAGACAGGGCAGCATATAGTATAGAAGGTAGGAAATATGCAGAGGCTATTGTCTTTTTTTTGGCATTGTTAGTTAAATATGAGTCCACATTTTCTGTGGGTTTTCCTTATAGCTCATTGTATTTGAATATCAAACTTTAGGTGGTTATCTATAATGACATTGAGTAGGTCTGTGTGAGACAAAAGTTTGATAGGAGTGTTGTTTGATGAGTTGATGAAGAAGTTAGTTTTGTATCAGACATAGATTTTGGTGTGAAAAGCAATAGCTTGGTTTTTCTTAGCATTCAGCAGGAGGCAAGAATTGTTGAGCCAGGCTTCTGTAGATGCAAAACTTTTTTGGATCTTTTCCTGAAGTTCTTGGAGGGACTTCTCTGTGCTTATCAGTGTAACATTAACAGCATACTGAATGACAGTTGTATAGTTAGTAGTACGGTAGACGTCATTAATAAAAATATCAAAGATTATGAGGCCCAGGACTGAACCTTGTGGTATTAAGACTAAGATAGGCAAGAATTATATTTTTTTACAAGAAACATTTTTATTAAATTACAACAAAATAAGTAAGGTTCCTGGTGGATGCAGGGAGGCTTGCCCCCCTGCTTACAACTGTCAGGTAAGTGTTTTTTTTTTTTTCTAATGTTTTCAAAGTTTTACAGCTTCGAACATATGGGTTCGACCATATGGCATTCGAAGTTGTAAAGCTTCGATAATGTAATACAGACCCTGCAGAGACAGCTATGTTACAGAGCAGGAGTAGGTAAACCTTTAGTTAGTTCATAATCGCAAGGTAGCTGTCCTTGCAGAAATTGTAGTGCCTGTAGTTTTATTCATGTAGGTCCTGATTTTTTAGATGCAAGATTAGGGACCAGCCTAATATGAAAATTCTATGCTGATTATTCCTCGAAGAATATAATGTATTATAGTTTCTGTACAGAATACACAGCTTTCTATATAGGTAAAACAAATTGTTCACTAAGAGAATGTATTAAGGAGCACATAAGGGATACTAAAAATAAAAAATAAAATAATGCACTTGTTAAACATACATTGATGTATGGTGTGCACCAAGTGTTCAGGTTTTTAGTACTAGAGATTATTACAGAAAATATTAGAGGGAGAGATATTAGGAACAGAATGGAGATAGCAAAGTTGAAATGGATTACATATTTTAATGCAGATAGAGCACCAGGAAATAATGATGCTGTCTCCTTGAAACCCCTGTTACGTGCACGTACACTTCCCCATTGATGGACTATATTTGTTACAATATTTTATTTAGTATGTCTTTAAAAGTGTTTTTTAATGTTATTGTGACCTTAAGTTAATTAAGAGTGAGTAGCTTTAATTGGTATGAACTGATATTTAAGCTATTAGAGGAAGGTATTGAATGTTTGAGTCTGAAGAAGCAATCAGTCGTTCGTGAAAGTGCTTATATTTTATTTAAATAATAAAGTTTTTTACAACAGTCGTGGATTGTCCTCACTTTGTTTTGTTTTGGAATTACATTGTTATTAAATTATCATGTATGACACAGACAGTCATACATTTATATAAATGTAGCGGCACAATCTCAATTGCAAACATTATACCTTACAAACCGTGCCAACATAACTGTAGCTGCGAACATTATACATCACTTTTAATATATCCAGTCATTGTCAGTCAGCCATTGCATAGGTCATTCAGATCCTGCCTTCTTTTAAACATCATTCGTCCTCTGCATTTAATGGTTCTACATTTCCCATTTTTTTCTGTGTAATTTACTCCTACCCTTTTCTAAAGATCCTGGTTCTAGTTGTTTTATCTCTGTTACTATCTTTGTTACTTCTAGTAAAGTTGGTTTAGACTTTGATTTCCATTTCTTAGTTATTGCTTTTCTGGCAGCATCATAATTAGACCCAGCAAAGCCTTCCTATGTCTAGACAATTCCAGCTCTGTATCATAGGTCAAAAAAATCATTTTCCTAGTCACCTCAATTGGCTCCCCCAGCATCTCCGGCAGAACAGTCAGCAAGGAATCTTTAAAGTCAGCCAACTCATTACACCCCCAGAAAATGTGTTCCCAGTTACCTCTTTCTTCCCCCTCACATCTCCAACATTTGCTGTCTACCTGAGGAAAGATTCTTTGGAGCATGCCTGGGGTATAAATATGTCTATGTAAACACTTCCAGGCAAAGATCCTAAATCTTCTAGATTTTATTGCATATTTGGGAGACATACATATATCCCCCCATTGTTTCTTTGTGAATTGCTTATCCAATCTCTCTTCCCAATTCTTCCTAACGTCTTCTAATTGATTCTTATAGTTATCATGCAATATTTGATATGCTGTACTAATTATTCCTTTCTTAACAGCCACTTCTGTTCTATATTCTACTAAGAACTCTACCAGTGCTGGTCTTTCATTTACGACCCTCCTATTTCTTTCTCTTTACCTGTACTCTGATATCAATCCTTGATATGGAAGGCATTCTCTAACCTGCAGTCCAAATAAGTTCTTAACATCTTCCCATTTTATTACCTTTCCCTCTCTAGTTATTTGCTCTCAATACCTTGGCACCTTTGCTAGTTTTCTCCAATATACTTCTGCCCTCTATTGCCTATTGTCTGTATCTCTTATTGCAGTCATCTCTATTGGCAGAATCTCCTTTCTCCATTCCCATATTGGCTTAGTACTTAGGTTCATAGGTTCATAGGTAGGTACTAGGCTATCTGCCCGAGGGCATTTATAAGCCTAGCCAGAGTGTGTCGACTTTCGCCATCCCATTGATTAATTAACTGATCCTCTGTCAAGCCGAGCCAATGAAGTGATCCCAGGGATGTATTTTCTGTTACCCATCCACTCGTCAAGGTTTCTCTTGAAGTGTGTTAGCGAGGGGCTCTGCCTGATGTAATTTGGAATTTTGTTCCAAAGCATGGGGAGTCTCTGTGACAGGATTATATCCCTCCAGCATGTTCTATTTTTTGTTGTGGCGAGGTTTAGCTCACTAGTGCACGTGGCTCGCAGTGTCTTGAATTCCTTTAGGTGGAGCATGTCCATCAATTCTGAGTTGTACATGGCTTTGTAAGTCAGGCAGAGATCACCTCTGAGTAAGTGATATGCCACTGAGTACAGCCGGAGCTTTTTCAGTCGGGCTGCATAGGACATATGTTTGAGGCCAGTAATCCTCTTAGTGAGGTACTTTTATGGTCTTTCCAGCTGTTGGAAGTGTCTTGTGAAGTACATACCAAATGGGGCATTGCACTCTATGATGGGTCTAATGAGTGACGAGCAGAGGGGCACTATAACCTCTTTATTTCTAGATGCGAACCCTTTAGTAATTAGATGGGCCACATAGAAGGATTTTCTAACTACTTTGGCAATATGATTGTCAAAGGAGAGATTACTATCTACCTGGGTCCCCAGATCTCTTATTACCTCTTCTGTATTAAGAGGTCTGCCACCTATGTGGTAATTCGTGGGTGTTTTGTTTTTCCCAAACAGGACGACTATGCATTTTTTGGCATTTAGCTTGAGGCCATGACTTTGACACCAGGTGTTCGTCTCAGTAAGGCCCTTTGGAGGATGCCCGTGTCAGCCAGAGAGTCAATTATGGCTCCTAGTTTGCAGTCATTGGTGAACTTGGCTAGCTATAGTCCTCCTGTGCTTGCCTGTACTTCTGAAAAGTATATGCTGAACAGTAGGGGTCCCACGACTGAGCCTTGCGGGATACCACTTGTGACTGGTTTAGAGTCGGACCTGGAGCCCACTATTCTTACTGTGTGAGTTCTGTCTATAAGCCAGCTGGCAACCCATCTCATGACTTAGGGGTTTATGTTCAGGCTGGTGAGTTTTTCTGTAATACCCAAGTGGGGAATGGTGTCGAAAGCCTTGGCAAGGTCAAGGTAGGCTGTGTGAACCACCTTTCCCTCATCTATGGCCTAGGTGACTGACTCGAAGAAGTCAAACAGGTTTAGTAGGCATGACCTGCCCTTAACAAAGCCGAACTGAGTCAGGTCAAGTGTTTGGAGGCTCCCAATGTCTTTGTTAATGAGTTCCATGATGATGCGCTCCATAGCCTTGCAGACCTGGCTAATAAGGCTTATGGGGTGATAGTTACTAGGGTCAGTTGTGGCCCCTCCTTTGTGGAGAGGAATAACCATTGCTGTGCACCATTCTATGGGCATGTAGCCTGTGGAGAGGCGAGGTTGAACAGTGTGTTTAGGTGGGGGATTGTTTGTTCTGTAGTTCATGCAAGATGCAGCCTGGGACACCATCTGGTCCCATTGACGCTGTGATTTTGGCTTTTGAAAGGGCTGTTTTCACCTGTGAACCTGTGATTTGTGGGACACTACACTTTTCCGGTATTGTTGTGGGCCCTTTTGGAGGTGAGAGGGGGGTGAAGTTTGCACTGAATCTATCTGCCAGGATGTTGGCAATATCAGTAGGTTCAGTATATTTTGTGCTATTTTGCACTAGTTCAGTGCATATCTGCGAGTTGCCACTTAGATTCTTAACATAGCTAAAGAAGGCTTTGTGGTTATCATTTGAATCCTTGGCTATTTTTCTTTCGAAGTTAGCCTTGGATGATTTCATGAGGGACCTTAGTTTCTTACTGATACTGATCAGGGATGTCTTTCCTTCTTGGGATTTGCTTTTTTTCTGAACTAGTTTCCTCCTTCTATTGTATAGCCTGTTTATTGCAGGAGTCCACCAAACTGGTTTCCTTCTCTTAGAGGAGTGAGTTTTGCTTTTGCTAGGGATGGCACCATCCATGCATCCTTGTAGGTGCTCATAGAGTGCATTTGTAAAGGTTTCTGCATCTTGGGCAGCATTATCCTTTAGCGTGGGGGCTGTGAAACTTACCACCTATGTCTTAAGTAAGGTGAAGTTTGTTTAAAAATGTTTTTTACTGTGGTTTCCTTAGTTGGGGATGGTGGTGGGGTGTGGACATCAGCGTGATTAGTTTATGGTCTGATCTAACCAGTGACAGGTTGACCTCCAATGTGGAACACCTGTCGCCTATGTTGGTGATGACTAGGTCCAGTATGTTTTCACCTCTGATAGGAGGGTTTACCAGCTGATCCAGGGCATTTGAGTTGATGAATTCCAGGAAGTGCTGGGCCTGGGAATTTGTACTCTAGTAATTTTCCCAGTGAATGGTAGGGTAATTGAAATCGTCCAATATCAGGGTGTTTGGTAGGATCTTCATGTCTTCCAGTGTCTCCAGAAAGGTGGAGTGGTGGTCCTGGGTCATGGAGGGTGATCTGTAGCAGGCCACAATTTGCATTGCAGATTTGCCCAGTGATCTCAGAGGTATCATGCTGTGCCACTAACCTGGAGTTGTAGGTATCCTTGATGAATATGGATACACCCCCTCCTTTTGTGTTTCGGTCCATGTTCTGTGGCCGAAACATGTGGTATGAGTTGTAGCCCATTAGTGCTGGGGTGCTCTCTGGAGCCTTGAACCAGGCTTCAGTTACTGCACAGATGTCAATGTTCTCCATACTGAGAAGTGCTTCGAGCGCATGCATTTTGAGATTTAAACTCCTGGCCCTGAGTAGTATAACCTTCAGTTTTTTGTTAATTGTGCTGTTTACAGAGGTGGGTTTGACTTTTGAGCCTTGCCTAAAAAAGGCACTATGGGGGTAGCAAGAGCCTTGGCCAGTATTCAAAAGCCTAGGTGTGACAGGTGCAAGCCATCTCTTGTGAAGCAACGCGGCTTGTCGAGCATGTCATCCCAGGCTGATAGACACTGGATACCCTTTGAATGACACCAGAAGCTTAGCCAATTGTTGAAATTGATCATTTTTTTCTTTATACTGAGGTATCATTCTTGGTGAGGGCAGGATGCTACTCAGGGTCAGGGTCATACCAGCCTGTGTTGCATGATCAAAGAGCTCTTCCATGTCTCTTTTCATGTAGTCCAGGGAGGTATGTCTCAGGTCATTCACACCAACATGAACAATGACAGAGTCATATTTGTACTTGTTCTGGAGTGACCTGAGTGCTTGTGTTATGTGTCAGATTCTGGCTCCCGACAGGCAGCTAACAGTAACCTTCTGCTTGTCCAGCCTAGTGAGTGGGACGTCAGTGTGCCTGACTATAGAGTCATCAATTACAAGTGTGTTAGGTATGTTATTTCGCTTTAAGGGCTGTGATTGTGTTGCACACTGATATTGTGTTTTATGTGTTGTCTGGTTTGTGACGGGAAGTGCAGGTTATTTGGGTGTCTGCTTTGGAGGTCTCTGATGCTTTTGCAGGATTTTATTTAGAGCCTCTGAGTATGATTTTGTGTATTTATGTGTATTTTTTGCCATTGCTGTTTTAGTAGGTCTGTGTGCGGCTGGAGGTGTGGTGCAAGTGTTAACCTTCTCCTCTTGACTGTCTGTTCCAGTCTTGGGTGGAGACAGCTTAGCTTCCAGTTTGGCTGTATAATTGCATCTCTCGCATATGTTAGTATTTTATGGTTGGAGGAGAGGGTTGTCTGTGTACATGAGGCAGTTGTAACATTGCCTCAGGATACCCAGATTCACCAGCTGGACTGGTGAGTGCACCTGAAGTTGCCCTTTGGTCATGCCTGAATAATAGGGTGAGCTGCTTAGTGGTTGGTTAGTGAGGAGTGAATAAAGAGCCTTGCCCTGCTGGGCAATCAGTGTCAGGGTATATTAGTGGTTGCTATTAGGTCTGAGCAAGTGCTGGGCTGTAAGATGCTTTTTGAGTACTTAGGTTGAGAGTTAGACTAGTTTCAAGGGAAACACTGAAGAGGAGACTTAGTGGAGCCGGGAATAATTTAACCGTAACTAACTGGCACTGCCTGGTGCGCAAAACTGTGCAAACATGGTTTTTATAGTAGGGAAATGAAAGAGATAGAAATTAGCCCAAAATGGCCAATAAACTACTAACGTCTGGGCTGGAACCACTCCTCCAGGGATAGATAGGTTACTCAAAACTCCCCTCTCTCACAAGTGAACAGAAACTTCCTTCTATCCAAGTAAGGTATGGGCAACTCAGAACTAGTATCACAGCCCTGAATTCAGCACTAGCCTGAAAACTGGACTATACTAGCTTAGAAAGGCGAGAAACAAGGCATTTTTTTGTTTTTTTTGAAAAGATAAGGCAAAAACAGTAAAGAATACCTTAAAACTGCTTTAAATGACTGCATAGGTTCATAGAGTAGTACTATGCTAACTGCCCTTGCGAGCCATTTTAAGCCTAACTCCAACTATCCCCTGATTCCATTCTCTTGTGCATCTTGTGTTTGTAAGGTAAACACCTTAACCATTAGGCCACCCTCCCAACCCTGCAAACAATCAGAAAAGGCTATCACACTTTAGTGTGTAGCCTACAACAGTTAAACAAATTATTTAAACAAAAAACAACTTTTTAAAAGTGCAGGCAGTCAAATAAGTACAATATGTGAAAAAACAAGCTTTTAAATCACAATAAATGCTGGAAAATCAGTGTTTAGGCATAAAACAGTTAAGTACAGCAAGAAAGTACAGAAAAGTGATACTTAATCACTCCAAAGTCTCTCGTCTAAGCTAGAAGGCTTGTATCAGTTTAATGCTTTCTAGTGCTACCCAGTAGGTTAGTTGCAGGAAAGATGGGAAACAAGCGCAGATGTGGTCTTTTAAACCAGAAAGTTGAAAGAGATGGACAAACTTTCCAAATGGTCAATAAACTACAATTTCTGGGCCAAGAACCTCTCCTCTCATGGTAGACAGATATCTAGTGCTTACCACTCCCACTGATAAGCTAGAAGGCTTTCTTCCAACACAGAAAGGCTTGCAGGGCTCAGAAGCTTACCAACAGTCCTGGATACAGCAACTCTGTATCTGGACTAGGCTAGTTACAGGAAAAATGGGAAACAAGCGGCTTTTAAACCAGAACATTGAAAGAAATGGGAAAAAAACTGCCCAAATGGCCAATAGCTACAATTTCTGGGCCAGGAACCACTCCTCTTGTGGTAGATAGACTACCTAATGCTTACCACTCCCACTGATAAGCTAGAAGGCTTCCCTCCAACACAGAAAGGCTTGGGGGGCTCAGAAGCTTACAAAGAGTCCTGGATACAGCAAATCTGTACCTGGACTAGACTAGTTACAGGAAAGGTGGAGAACAAGTACAAACATAGGCTTTTAAGCCAGCAAGTTGAAAGAGATGGAAAACTGCCCAAACGGCCAAATAAACTACAATTTCTGGGCCAAAACTCACTCTTCCCATGGAGGATAGGCTACCTAGAGCTTACCACTCCCACTGATAAGCTAGAAGGCTTCCCTCCAACATAGAAAGGCTTGGGGGGCTCAGAAGCTTACTAACAATCCTGGATACAGCAACTCTGTAACCGGACTAGGCTAGTTATAGGAAAGGTGGGAAACAGGCACAAGTGCAGCTTTCAAACCAGAAAGTTGAAAGAGATGGAAACAAACTACTCAAACAGTCAATAGCTACAATTTCTGTTCCAGGGACCACTCCTCTTGTGGTAGATAGGCTACCTGATGCTTACCACTCCCACTGATAAGCTAGAAGGTTTCTCTCCAACACGGAAAGGCTTGGGGGGGCTCAGAAGCTTACCAACAGTCCTGGATACAGCAAATCTGTATCTGGACTGCACTAGTTATAGGAAAGGCAGGGACCAAATACAAAACAGGCTTTTAACCAGAAAGTAGAAAGAGATGGAAAAACTGCCCAAACGGCCAATGAATTACAATTTCAGGGCCAAAACCCACTCTTCCCATGGTAGATAGGCTACCTAGTTGCTTACCACTTCCACTGATAAGCTAGAAGGCTTCCCTCCAACACAGAAAGGCTTGGGGGCTCAGAAGCTTACCAACAGTCCTGGATACAGCAAGGCTGTATCTGGACCTGACTAGTTACAGGAAAGGCAGGAAACAAGCTTAGAATTTTTTTTTGTTACAGAAAAGAAGCTAAAACAGCAGTAAATACAATTCAAATTGTAGTGCAGGCCAGCACACCTGAGTGTGTAGCAACACTATGTCAAATACAGTTCAAATAAATGCAATTAAATTAACAAATGACTAAAAAACAAGTGCAGAAGGCAGTAAATTAGAAGGCTACTAACAAGCAGTAATAAGTGCAGAGTAAGAGTGACTGAACAGATAACAGCATGCAGAAGAGCAACTAAGACAGTTACAGTAAGAGCAACTGAATAAAAAAAATATATATATATATATATATATATATATATATATATATATATATATATATATTGGGTTTTTTTTTGAGGGAGGGAACAGAGCAGGATTAAGAGACTACAGGGGTTGTCCTTCCCAAATGCTCTCTTTGTACACAGTAGGAGTGCTTGAAATCAGAATATGATCTCATTGCACTCAGTTGAGTGAGCAAATGAGATGGGCCCAGAAGGAGTATCCAAATACAAATCTACAAGAGGGGCAGGCAGTTTCAAAGCCACCAACATTAACACCAAATCAAGAACTGGGAGGGTGAGTGGGGAACTAACTGTAGAAGGACAGCCATAACTTCAGTTCAGTTAATATTCAGTGAAAAACACAAATAAATAAATTAAATACAGTACTATATGCAAAAGAGCTGATAAAAGTGTACTTATATACATCCAGCTGATTTCAGGTAGATGTTAGCCGGCCAAAGCTCTGATATTAAGCAGAGATAACTCAAAATGTACCACTTATATAAGGCAAGACAGAATGTCAGTGATGAGCTGAAACTACCCCCACTGCTATCAATGGCTACACAGAAATTCTAAAAAGTATTCTGCAGAGAGACTGCCACAACTTCAGTTGAGTTAATAGTTAGTGAAAAACACAAATAAATAAATTAAATGCAGTACTATATGCAAAAGAGCAGATAAAAGTGTGCTTAAATTCACTTATATGTCCAGCTGATTTCAAGTAGATGTTAGCTGGCCAAAGCTCTGATTTTAAGCCTACTTAGAATACCTTCTGCTACTTTATGAATATAATATTTCGTACAGTCATTGCTGTTCTCCTTAAAGGCCTGCATCCAAATTCCCAGTCTCTCCTTGTTTCTGAGCTTCCCCCATGATTCACAATCATCCCTTTCCACTTTGAATTCTAGTTTTCTGCTTGTGCTATGTATAGGAGTCGGGTTACCTTCAGAACATCGACAGCTCATTTCACTGACAAGAAAATCAGCAAGACCATTTCACTGAAACCTCATTTCACTGACAACTCATTTCACTGACAACTCATTTCATCAACAGTGATATATGACCTTTTCCCCACTGTAGTGTGACCCTGGAGTTAGAATATATGGGTAAGGGGTGTGGGGGGCACAGCCCCCCACATTGGGGGATGTGGGGGGCTTCGCCCCCACATAAATTGGTTGTATATTGTTTTATGCAAAACAGTTATTCATTGCACTTGTAAGTATCCATCCGTATCACTTAAACATTTATAATATATGGGGGGCTATGCTCCCCACACCCCCCCTTACTATATATTCTAACTCTAAGATCACACTACAGTGGGGAAAAGGTCATATATCACTGTCAATGAAATGAGTTGTCAGTGAAATGAGGTTTCAGTGAAATGGTCTTGCTGATTTGCTTGTCAGTGAAATGGGCTGTCGATGAAATGAAGGTAACCCATAGGAGTCTTAACTGTATAGCTCTGAAATACTCCATTAAATTGGGTAATCCCAATCCACCCTGTTTTATTGGAAGAATCAACTTATCCCACTTGACTCTTGCCGTCTTCCCCTCCCAGATAAAGTCCTTCTTCTCTTTATTAATTGTTGCCCACAACTTCTTGGCTGGTTGATAAAAATATGACTGACCTGTGTATAAGACTAAAGGGATTAAAAACATTTTAACTCCTTGTATCTTACTATCCATATCCATATAACAAAGCTTCCATTTTCTCGGTTTTTATGTTATCTTTTGTTTGGTCTCTGCTCACATATCCTTAGCTGCCACACTAGAAACATTTTTAATCCATACTCCTAAATATTTAATTTTATCATGTCCCCATAAATATGGGTATTCCTGAACCAGTTCATTTGTGGGTACATAATTTACCGCTATTCCCTTTGTTTTAGCTTCATTAGTTTTGTATCCCAAAAAGATCTGAATCTGTCTCAAAATGTTCCAGAACACTGTAATGTCTTTTTCTAGTTTTGCCAGCTATAAAATAATATCATCTGCATATAGAGACAGATTTTCTTGACGACCATACCAATTATATCCTTGAATTTCTGAGTCCCTTATTTTGTTTCCCAGTGGTTCTAAATATAATGAAATAATAAAGGGGAGAGAGGACACTCCTCTGCTCAAACAGAAATTATCAGAAAGGACCCCACCCACTTTAATTTTCACCTCCAATCCCTCATCCTCCTACCACCCAACACTACAACCTGCGAGAGATGCACTTACATAGCCAAACTGGAAGCAAAGCTCTGTCCAGCCAAGATTGTGCTAGACAGTCAAGAGGAGAAGGTTAACACCTGCACTACACCTCAAGCAACTCATAGCCCTTCAAAACCCACACCATCAACACCCACACATAGCAACACTAAACCCACATATGTGGAGGCTTTTAACATTAACCTGCCCAAGCAACAAGGACCTCCGAAGCTGAAACGTAAACAAACACCAGTCACAACCAAAGTAAAACATAGCTCAGAACACCAGTGTGCCACCCAACAACAGCCCCTAAGGAAAGAGAGTGTACCCAACACTTTAGTCATAGGTGACTAAATAGTCAGGCACACTGATGTCCCACTCACCAGGCTGAACAAGGAGAAAATTATAGTCAGCTGCCTGTCAGGTGCCAGGATCCGACACATAATGCATGCACTCAAGTCACTCCACAAGTACAAATATGACTCTGTCATTGTGCTGGAGTGAATGACTTGAGACGTACCTCCCTGGACTACATGGAAAGAGACATGGAAAAGCTCTCGGATCATGTAGCCCAGGCAGGTATGATCCTAGCCCTGAGTACCATTCTGCCTTCGCCCAGAATGATACCACAGTATAAGGACAAAATGATTGAGTTTAACAATTGGCTAAGCTTCTGGTGTCATTCAAAGGGGATCCAGTATCTGTTTGCCTGTGGAGACATGATCAACAAACCATGATGCTTTGCCAGAGATGGTTTGCACCTGTCACCCCTGGGATTCAGGTTACTGGCTAAAGCTCTTGCCACCCCTATAGTGCCTTTTTTAGGCAAGGTTCAAAGGACAAAACCACCACTGTAACAGATACAAGCATGCAAAATCTGAAGGTAATGCTATTCAATGTTAGAAGTCTAAACCTCAAAATGCACTCTCTCGAGGTGCTCCTTAAAATGGAGAACATCGATATCTGTGCAGTAACTGAGACCTGGTTCAAGGCTCCAGAGAGCACCCCTGCAATACCAGGATACAACTCTTACCACACTTTTTGGCCACAAAACCAAGACTGAAACACTAAAGGTGGAGGAGTGTCCATATTCACCAAGGATATTCACACCTCCAGGCTAGTTGCCCAACACAATGCATCTGAAATTCTCCAGGTGCAACTAACACTTGGTAAAACTGCAGTCCAAATTGTAGCTTACTACAGATCCCCCACCATGCCCCAAGATTCTCACTACACCTTTCTAAACATACTGAAAAATATTAAGATACAACCAAACACCCTAATACTGGATGATTTCAACTACCCTGCCATTAAATGGGAAAACTACTCGGGTACCAAATCCTTTTCCCAACCATTCTTGGAATTCATAAATTCCAATGCCCTGGATCAACTAATCTATTGTCCCACCAGGGACATCCTAGACCTGGTCATTACCAACATGGGAGATAGATGCTCCACACCAGTGATCACCCCATCATTGGTCAGGTCTGACCATAAGCAAATCACCCTTGACATCCACATCCCACCCCACCTCCCAGTAAGGAAACCTCCTTAAAAAAACTTCTCCAAAGCCAACTTCATGCTACTGAAGTCAGAAGTGACAAACTTCATGACATCCATGCAGACGGGATCTGAAAGTTCGACTGCAGAATCCTACACTAAGGCACTGTACGAGCAAGCACATCCACTCATGCATGAATCGTGCCATCCCAAATAGAACCAAGATGCTCTCCTCCAAAAAAAGGAAGCCAATCTGGTGGGCCCCTGCTATAAACAAACAATACAACAGAAGGAAGAAACTGTTGCAGAAAAGAGGAAAATCCCAGGATGCAAAAAACTTCCTCACCAGCCTCAGTAAGAAGCTGAGATCCCTCATAAAATCCTCAAAAGCTAGTTATGAAAATAAAATTGCCAAAGATTCCAAAGACAACCACAAGGTATTATATAGTTATGTCAAGAATCTAAATGGCAATGCTCAGATCTGCTCTGAGCTACAACAGAATGGCATTAAATATACTGATCCCAAGGATATTGCCAATATTCTGGCAGATCGATTTAGTGCCAACTTCACCCCCTCACTCCCCCTAAAGGGCCCATCTCAATACCAAAAGATTGCCAAATTCCGGTAATCACAGCCACACAGGTAGAAACCGCACTCTCCAAAGCTAAGAATACAGCATCCATGGGACCATATGACATCCCAGGCTGTGTACTACATGAACTACAAAATGAACTGGCACCTCACCTAAGTGTTATGTTTAATCATAGTGTCACCTCAGGCTTCGTGCCCACTGAGTGATGCACAGCTACAGTTATCCCACTCCACAAGGGGGTATCCACCTTGGATCCCAGGAACTACCATCCCATCAGTCTGACGATCCTGAGCTGCAAGGTCATGGAATGGATTATCATGGAACTTATAAACAAAGACATTGGCAACCTTCAAACACTGGACCCCACCCAGTTTGGGTTTGTGAAGGGCCGATCTTGTCTCCTGAACCTGATTGACTTCTTCGAATCAGTCTCCAGAGCTGTGGATGAGTGTAAGGCAGTCCACACAGCCTATCTGGACCTCGACAAGGCCTTCAACACCATCTCCCACTCTGGAATCATAGATAAACTTACTAAGCTGGGCATAAATCCCTACCTCACTCGATGGGTTGCCAACTGGCTTACTGACAGAACCCAGACTGTAAAAGTAGCCGACTCCAAATCCAGCTCCAGACAAGTGACAAGTGAAGTACCTCAGGGTTCAGTCCTGGGACCACTCTTGTTTGGCATCTACTTCTCTGAAGTACAGGCCAACACTAAGGGACTCTGGCTAACAAAGTTCGCAAATGACTGCAAACTGGGAGCCATTATTGAATCCCCAAATGATGTGGATATTCTACAAAAGGGCCTTACAGAAACAGATGCCTGGTGCCAGAGAGCCATGGACTCAAGCTTAATGCCAAGAAATGTATAGTTATCCCCTTTGGAAAAAAAACATGTACCCATGAATTACCACATAGGTGGCAGTACACTAAACATCGAAAGTGTGATGAGAGACTTAGGGACACAGGTGAACAGTGGTCTCACCTTCGATAACCACATCGCCACAACAGTCAGGAAATCCATCTATGTGGCACACCTCATCACTAAGGGCTTTTCATCCAGAAAAAAGGAGGTCATTGTCCCACTGTACTCATCCCTCAATAGACCCATTATAGAGTATAATGCCCAGTTTGCATGTACCTCACAAGACATCTGCAACAGCTGGAAAGACCACAGAAATACCTCACTAAAAGAATCACATGCCTAAAGCAGATGCCATATGCTGACCATCTAAAACAAACTCCAGCTATATTCTGTGGCATATTGTCTACTCAGAGGTGATCTCTGCTTAACATGCAAGGCCATGTCAAACCCTGAGCTGTTGGACATGCTCCACTTAAAGTAATCCCAATCGCTCAGAGACACATGCTCCAGGGCGTCCTGACAATGAACAAAACATGCTGGACAGATAGGTTCCTGACCCAGAGACTCCCCATACTCTGGAATAGACTGCCCATACATGTCAAGCAGAGTGCCTCCTTGGCCCTCTTCAAAAGGAACCTTGATGATTGGATGGGAGATAGGAAATTCACCCCGGGGATCATGTCAGTCGCCCTGCTAGACAGGGGTCCAGGGAAGTAAATACTGCGGGAAGAAATATCCAGGGAATTGTTATGGCTAGGCTTGTATAGGCCCTAGGGCCACCAGCCTAGTACCAACCTATGAACCTATGAACCTATATATTCTCCTAATCAACCTTATAATTTTTTCAAGAAATGCAAATGCTTCCATTGTCCTGCTCATAAAATCCCAGCTTACTCTGTCAAATGGTTTCTCTTCATCAAGATCCACCAACAACAATGGTATTTTCTTACATTCTGCTTCCCTCTAGATCATCAGTGTTCTATTGATATTGTTAAATGTTTGCCTCCCCTCCACAAAACCACATTGATCTATATCTATCAGTTTTGGCATTACTTTTGCCATTCTCATAGCTATTATAGACATGAGTAATTTATAATCATGGTTTAGTATTGAAATGGGCCTGTAAGAAGTTGGATCTGATGGATCCTTACTCTTTTTAGGTATTACAGCTGCTACCGCTTTATTCCAGGACGGTGGTACTTCTCCTCCTCTTAAGATACTGTTAAACAAAACCTTCCAGATCTTTATCATTTTTTTCCTCTTAGCTTCCAAATTTGCACAGGAATATACCATCTATTCCTGGGGACTTTCCTGTAAATTGTTTATACTTCACAATTTTTATCTCATCACTTCCTGTCCTAACTGTTAGTAATCGAGCCTCATCTATCTCTAACCCTGACATTTAATTCTTCCTTAAGCATTTCCATTTGTATCATTTCTTGATTTTCATATTTCTCTGTTTTATAGAGACTCTCATAGAATTTCCAAAATATTTCTAATGCCTTGACAAGATCTCTTAATACCTTCTTTGTTATAGACTCCCTACGTTTTGCAACAGCCCTTTCTACTGTCTGTTGCCTGAGACGTTAACGCTAAAATTTTTGTGCTCTAGTATTATTATCAAAAAACAGTTGCTTAACTATTCTAAAGCTAACCTCCTGCTGTTAAGTGAGACCCTGGCAAAATTTCAAGTCCCCATAAACCCTGAAAACACTGCTGCCTATGCAGAACTGTTCACAGAAAACCTGTACAAGCATGTTAATAGCTGCATAGAGGCAGCTGTACCCACCAGGAAGAAGTACAGAACTAACTCAAAAAACAAGCCACCCTGGTGGAATCACAAAATCAATCAGCTGTGCATAACAGGAGGAAGAAAATCATGGCAAAAATTAGGAGGTGCAGCACCCAGCAGGAAAAAAGCAGTCGCATCAAACTAAACAAACAACTCAGAGGACAAGTGAAGACTACCAAAGCCAAATTTGAGGTAGGTTTTTCCTCCCAGGCCAAGGGCAACCACAAAGCATTCTTTAGCTATGTCCACAACCTCAAAGGTAATACACAATTGTGTGTAGAGTTCATTGTAAATGGTGCCACCTATACTAAACCAGAAGATATATCAAACCTCCTGGTTGATAAATTCAGCTCCAACTTTACCCCTCTCTCCCCTTCAACCTTCCCTCAGGAAATATAATCAGATATAACTCCCCCTACTATCACTAGGGAATAGGTCCTTAACACTCTCTCTAAGACCAAGAACACTGCATTAATAGGCCCAGACAATATCATAGGATGCCTTCTAAATAGCATGAAACATGACCTGTCAGGGCTTCTATAATTACTATTTAACTGTAATCTCTAAACAGGCTTTGTGCCTCATGAATGGAGAAAGGCAACAGTCATCCCTCTGCACAAAGGTGGGCCATCTATAGACCCTGGAAACTACAGACCCATAAGTCTCACTAGTCTTATATGTAAAGCCATAGAAAGAATTATCATGGAGATGATCAATAGAGATATAGTAAACCTCCAAACACTGGGACCCAACCCGGTTTGGTTTTGTCAAGGGCAGATCCTGCCTACTCAGCCTGGTGTACTTCTCTGAGAAGGTGACCAAAGCAATGGATGAGGGCAAAAACATTCAGATTGCCTAACTTGACCTGGCCAAGGCATTTGACACAATACACCATTCTGGCATTGGTGACAAATGCAAGAGGTTAGGTACAAATCCATATGTCACCCAGTGGATAGCCAACTGGCTCACAGACAGGACTCAGGAAGTTAGAATTGGAGAGTCCACCTCCACAAAGAGGTCATTCACAAGTTGAGTCCTTCAGGGATCAGTCCTTGGACTGCTCCTTTTTGGCATTTACTTCTCAGAAGTCAAGGCCAATGTCAGTGGTCTCTGGCTGACTAAATTTGCAGATGATTGCAAATTAGGAGCTGTCATTGAATCTCACACTGGCACAAATGTTCTCCGGGAGGGGCTGACACAGACAAACAACTGGTGTCAGAGCCATGGACTAAAACTAAATGCCAAGAAATGCATAATAGTATCCTTTGGGAAGTCATCCATCCCTGGTAACTATCATATTGACAACACACCCTTTAGAGCTGACCCAGTAGTCAGAGGCTTAGGGACATACATAGTCAGTAATCTAGCCTTTGACCATCATGTGTCTACAGTGGTGAGAAAATCATACTATGTTGCGCAACTTATAAACAAAGGTATGGCATCTAAGTCCAAGGAAGTAATTGTTCCTCTGTATTCAGCATTCATCAGACCTATCATTGAGTACATGCCCCCTTTGTTATGTACCTAACCAGGCATATCCAACAACTGGAATGTCCACAGAGGTTCCTCACTAAAAGAATACAGGGCATAGGTAAAATGTCCTATGCAGACCACCTCAAAACTCTATCCCTGTATTCTGTCTCGTACAGACTTTTGAGGGGAAATCTATGCTTGGCATACAGGGCATTGTCAGGCCCAACTCTGATGGACCTCCTGTATATCCACAAAACAAATAGCACAAGAATTACCCATTCTAAAGACTTAAGCTTTGCCTGTGATATAAATAGGACCTGCAGGAGAGATAGCTATGTATCCTAGTGACTATCCAGTCTATGGAACAGGATCTCCATCCATGTGAAGCAGAGTTCCTCCCTAACCCAATTCAAGTGCAACTTGGACAATTGGATGGGAAACCGGAAATTCATCCCTGTTTTGGCACCTGTGTCTGTAATGGACACAGGTAACCTGTAAATAGTTTGTCTCCTAGGCCCATACTTACACTTATCAAGGGTATCAGAACTTGCCAGAGATTTAGGGTGCATGGCTAGGCTTAAAAAGGCCCTTGTGGTCATTAGCCTAGTAAACACCTATGAACCTATAACAGCAGTCTTTCTAAGCTTGTGCATATTATTGAGGTAATCCCATATTTTCTGCCTACTATTCTGTAGTTGATCCTCTTCTTGTTCTGTGAGATTCCCCCTATTCTGCAATACTTTCACATTTGTCAGTCCCTTTAAATAATTCTTGTTACTTCTTAACCATAGGTCCCTTTCTTTTATTTCCACCCCATTTTTAAACTCCACCTTAATTTTATCCCACTCCCTAGCTATATTTTCAGAAGAAAATTCTGTCCTCTCTAACAGCTCCTGAATAATCTCCATTACCCAGTCCTTAAATTCCTCTCTTTTGAACAGATAGGTGGGTAAGTGCCAATGTCTCATTTTTATTTCATTACCCTGTGTTTTTATTTTAGCTATTATTGGAGCTTGATCTGAAATAGTTATTGGGTAGGTTTTTGCTACAAGGGTTGAGCTAAAGGGGTACTGTTAATATTGTAATATGCAGGGAATTCCTCTTTGCTGAAAGGGACATTAATTTGCATTTAGTTTGAGTCTGTAGCTTTGGTACTAATCATTTGTCTGTGTAAGCCCTTTTTGTAGTATGTCAACATCATTGGGGGACTCACCCAGTTTGTAGTCACTGGTGAACATGGTAAGCCACAGGCCATCTATTTTCCCTTGGACTTCTGAGAAATTGATTCCAAACAGTAGAGGGCCCAGCCCAGGTCCTTGTGGTACACCAGTGGTAACTGTTTTTCTGGTAGTGGTGGAATCCCTAACTTTGACTGTATGCATTCTGTTGCTGATCCAGTTGGCTACCCATCTAGTGACATATGGTTTAATTCTCAGTTTTTTATTTTATCCAAATCTTTTGGGATTCTAATACCACGACAGGAATGGACCCCGTTCCTAAGTCAAAGTATGATTAAAGCTCATGAAATTAGTATTGTTTCACTCTTTGATGTCAGCCAAAAGTGCAGTTTGCAGCACCTGCAATGTGCCCAGTAATGACTCCTTCTGCAATTCATATGGAGTTACATCTATTGGTAACATATCTAAATATGATTGTAGATTCTTTTTTATAAGACCTATTACTCCTACTACTATTAGAACTGTCTGGGTAGCTTTCTTCCTCATTGCTCTCGTTTCTGCCTGCAAATCTGGATATTTTATAACTTTGCGTCTCTCTGTACATAAGACACTGTAGTCACTGGGTGTAGCGATTTCAAAGATCAATGCTGCTTTTGTCTTCTTTTTTCTTGGACCACTATATCTGATTTTCTTGCATCTATCTTTTGAATTTTTGGTAATGGGTGATCCCATGTGATGCAGACATTATCATTTTCTATGATGCTTTGAGGTTCATATTTTCAGTGTTTTTCAGCCACTTCAATACAATAATGTTTGCACAATCCCCAGTGCAACAGTCTTGTCACATTATTATGCCTTTCAGTATACAATCCTTCTGCCATTAGTATGTCACAATCAGCAAAAAGATGTGTGACTGTTTCCAATTCTGTTTTACAAAACCTACATTTGTCTGTTTCACCCACATGTTCAATGGACTTTGTAAATCAATGTGTACATAGCCCACTATCTTGGGCCACCAATATTAACCTTTCATCTTAAGTTTGAACTCACCTCTCTTTAACCAATCCTGCATTCGATCCTGATCAACATGAGGTTCTTCCAGAAGTTTTCTCTACTTGTAACTATAATTTATGTATTTTCTACATTTCTTGCCTTCTCATCTGATCCTTCACCTTGTATTCTTTTCTTTGTTTTTTGGCGCATTCAGTTGCTGCCTGATTTTTATCTACTTCTGGTTTGATTTCCATTACTGTTTGACACCAATCTGCTTCTGCTAGACTAAGCAGGGAAGTCATCTTAGATTTATTCTCCTCATGTTTCAAAATGTTCACTATGTTTGCTTCTTGTGAGGTCAGCAGATTTATGTGCAATCCAACAATTGCAGCCTTTCAAGGAGGCCCATACCTCCTTTAGAACAGGGAATATATAATCTTGGCATGCACTGATTTTTATAAATCATTTGCTGAGCATGAAACATCCTTCTTGTTTTCCTTGCTAATCTATACATTTTGGGCCCAGTCAATCACTCCAAAATTGTAAGTTAGGACAGGAAGAGCAAATTGGTTTATAGCTTGAATTTTGTTCCTAGATGTCAACGCTGTTTTCAGGATTAATTTAAGTCTTCTAAAATATTCCTTACTAAGTTTTATTTGCATTTGTTCATGTTTTATTTTTGATCCTTCATCAATTCCCAAATATTTATACACTCCCTCTTGCTCAAGTTCTTTTATATCACATTCTTGTTCCAAACTGATGTTTTCTTGGTGCTGCAGTTTTCCTGCTTTAAAGGCTGCTTTTGTACATTTATCAAGACCAAATGCCATTCTTATATCATCTGAAAAAAATTTGACTACTTGAAGTTGTGCTTTCAGTTCCTCATCTGATGAGCTATACAATTTTAAATCATTGACAAAGATAAGATGAGAGGTCCTTACACTTTGTTGTTTTCTTGGAGGCAAATTATAGCCATGGCCTAATCTATTAAGTAGACAGCTTAAAGGATTAAGGGCAAGACAGAATAGTAGCGGTGACAGGGAGTCACCCTGGAATATCCCCTTTAAATTTGTATCTCTGGAATAATAATTTGTCCTTTAGCATGGTGTAATTGCACAGTGGTCTGCCACTGTTTCATGGTCACTGCAATGTAATTGATCAATGTAGGGTGTATCCTATACATTTTTAAGCACTCTTTTATCCATAAATGTGGGAAGCTATCAAATGCTTTTCTGTAGTCAATCCATGTCATACTTAGATTCTTCCCCTTTTTATAGTTCACCATTATGTTTTTATTTAGCAACAGATAGATGATCCTTTGTTCCATATGACTTTCTTTTATTACTCTTTTGTTCTATTGCCATGATTGAATTTTCTTCAAAATGACTATAAACTCTGCCAGCATAAATTCTGGTGTATAGTTTATAAGTAGTCAGAAGGCAGGTTATTGGTTAATAATCTTTTGGATAACTTGCAGGTTCACTCTTAAGTAGAAGCATTGTTTTTCCTGTCGTTAACCAGGTTAGTGTCTGTTCAGGGTGCGCATATAAATACTTCTTACTCATGGCTAAATCTTTGTGCAAACATGTCAATACTTTTAGCCAGAAGTTAGGTACTGCATCTGGGCCTGAGGTCTTACAGTTGGAGGCTTTCTTTAACTTTATCTCAATCTCTCTGGCCATTACTTCATCCCATTTCATATCCAGTACCTTTCATTTTCTTATTCGTTCTTTTACTTCTTCTATCCATTTAGCGTATTTGTTATGCTCCACAGGCCTTCATAGGTATTTTTCCAAAATGTATCTATTTCTTCCTTTCTGGGTGGTCTTTCAATTCCTTTTGAAAGTCCAAAAAGCAAAGGTATGGCTCCAGAAATCCAAAAACTGTTGATATATAAATCCAAATAATTGGATCTGGCTGCTAGGGGCTATGAGCAGGGATTGGTGAGGAAGAGCTCTGCAGCTATGGATATTATGAGATCCACTGTAGCTAAACCTTATTTCTCTGAACGCTCTAGTAAAAAAGAAAAAATTTTGATAATCGACTAGAATGTCTATACATTATACCAGAGATGTAAAATTGTATATTGTAAATAAATATAAATTAATAATTAGTGGGCGACCGATGATAGTAGATTCACTCCAAGTTGGTACAAAAAAAATTTTTTTTTTTATAAGGAATCACAATCATCTAAATTATGTTATATGTCATAAATCTCAGAATCAATATTTAACCATTAATTTAGGCCAAACCATGGTGGTGGCTGCATTTATTGTAGTTATGTATCCATTTTAAGTACCTTTTACACCCAGATAATGAACTTTTACTTTTCAAATTTAATACTAATGTGTATGCTATGTATGTTGTATGTATACCTATAGGTCTGCACTGTAATAAATATATATTAGACAAGACTGACTTTGAGAGAGAGAAGAGAGAGAGAGAGAGAACATCAAAAAGAAAGAAAGAAAAAATTGCACTTGCTACAATGCATTTGTTGTGTACAACATGTCAAACAGATTTTTTTCATGTTAGCAGCTTTTGAAACTGTGAGAAGGGAGGAATGAAGTGTAGAACAGACAGAAGAGAAAGGTGTAGTTGATTAGAGTTAGTCTTAAATTATATGTGTTTATGTGCTTAATGACCATGTTCCTATTAAACCAATACTAATAAAAAACCAATTAAGAAAGTAATGAATTTTTGTAATGAATTTGCAATTTTAACACATTTTAATGATATTTTATTAATTTTTATATAATTATTTATGTGTTTATGTGTATATATGTTTTTTTATGAAATTTTAGTTTAATTTATGTGCAAGTCTTGTCACATGATTTGATTGTTAGTATAAATAGGTGTTCTAATCAGCATGTATTATGCACCTGATGAAGCTGTCTGTGAAAGCGCTTGTGTGAATAGAGCTGAGCTGACAACAACTTTCCTGAGCATTTGGAATTATATATTGACATTTTTTGGATTTCTGGAGCTATACCTTTGCTTTTTGGACTTTCGTTGGAGTTTTGTTTTTCAGCAAAGGTTATAGTTGTTGAGTTGGTAAAAAATTTTTCTTTTTCTTTCAATTCCTTTTACCTTGTTTCCCAATTCTCTATAGACTTTTAGGGTCATCAATAAATTGCTTATTTTGTACTTTTCTTTTATATTTATCTGTGTATTTTCTAAGTTTTTCTGCCTGTGCTCAGATTTTTAGTTTATGATTTGCCATAGTGCAAGATAGATCCTGATCCATTATAACACTGTGCATTGCTTTTATCATGTCTATCTTTCTGAGTATTTTTGTTGATTTATTCCCTCTCTCTACTCTTCTAACAGTGAAATATCTTGTCTTAATTGCTTTATAGTTTTCTTTATTCGATACTTCCATGATGGTATTTGATTTTGCTCCTTCCTTTCCCTCACTGCCCTGTGTTCTTGTGGTAGAATTTTACCTGTTATTAATTTAGAGGCATAGTAATATATCCTGTTAGCATATATTATATCGCATGGATCTCTATGGACAGTCATTACTTTATTCATTCATTTTTATCAAACTTCTGACTTTTGGGTTTTATTGACCTTTTGCAGTCTATTCTTTCATTGGTCTTAATATGTCTATCTATTAAATCAAACAACTCTTCTCTTAGCTCATTTTCTTCTAAACTGAGGGCACACTTTTTGTTCTCCATTTCTTGCGGGCATTCTATAGAGAGTTCTATAGTATCTTTCTGTGGCACATTCTCTTCATTTTCATCCGGTGTCATCCGTTGCTTTGTCATATGGGAACTCAGTGTTCTATCATCCCTCAACATTGACTGCAACAGAGTTGCTACAGTTTCCTGTTCCTTCCCTTGCTGTCCAGCTTCAAGTTAGTATTTATACTGATTTCCTGTGGAAAGCTCCAAAATATCTTCATATGGCAACTGCCCAGTTGCTTCCTGTTCCACTGGTTTCTCCTTAATTTGGAAGTCTATTGCTCTGTCCTGCCCTGGCGCTTTCTGAGTTAGATATTCTACACTAAATCCTTCACTTTGTACTCCATAACCTCAGTGTTTCTATAACTTCTCCATTACTAATCTTCCTTTCTACTTTTCCACTCTGTCTTCTTATGTTTTGTATTGTAAAGCTTTCCATGTCTGGATGCCTTTGTCTGTATTTCTCTTCAAATATCTTTGATGCTGCTTTTTTCGTATTAATTGTGCTTTCGTCTTTGCATAAATATACACCACATTAAATCTCTTTTTCTTTGCCATGTACATATTTCTTCTTCAGATGTCTCCTGACCTTCCTGTTTCTTCTTACTTTGGGAACTCGTTCCATCATGTTGTAATGTAACCTGTGTTAGACCTTCTACACCAAATCCTTCTCTTCTCAGGCATTCCATAACTTCAGCTTCTATTTTTTTAACTTCTACTTTACTAATATTCTTTTCTACATTTCCTCTTTGTGATATTATTTTTTATTGTGAAATTTTCCATATCTGATGCCTTTGCCTGTATTTCTCTTCTAATATCTTTGGGGGCTGCCTTTTTTGTATTGATTAATTTGGCTTTCAACCTTGCATAAATATTGTACCATGTCAAATCTCTCTCTTTCCCATGTCCATATTTCTTTTTTATACTTTTCAAAAATCTCTAGGTTTTGTTGTTTATATTTTCGCACTTCCTCAGATGCTTCTTTTTCCAAACAGATGAACGTTTCTTGGTCTATATAATATTTCTCACAAATCTGTTGTATTAATTAACACAAATTTTTATTTGAGGCTTCTGACAGTTTTTCTTCTGGAATTATTTTTCTTTCCTCTAATTTGTCTCTTAATCTTTTTGTATAGCTTATGTCTGGAAATTCTGGGCTTTTTGCATAATAGTGACAATACATAATTAATTTCTTATCCTTAGTAGTCCACTCTACAGTCTTTATGGTTCTTCTTTGGCCTATCAGTTTTTGTGATTTTTGTGGGCTACTTCCTTCTATAACAGGGGGCCTTCCTTCCCCCGGGCCTGGCCTAGCCCCATTGTAGGAATGTTTCTGTATTTTGAAGATTATACACTGTCAATTTTTCCATTCCTGGCACCAGTGCACCTACCAGGATTGGGCACTGTTTTATCCTGGGTCTTGTGCAGCCAGCTATCTTTTTTTATTTTTGATCTACTTCTGTCCATGATATATGCTATATAAAATGCAATCTATATATCAGTATCATCAGAGATTTTGTGAACAACACAGCAAACATTGTGAAGGTACCCTACAAAGACTTGAAGATGAATTCACTTTCAGCAATAATTCTCTCTTTTGCTTGCTGACTTATCATCTCGCCATTCTGACCCCTGCTAATTTATCATCTTTCCATTCCGACCCCTAATAACTTATCATCTTTCGATTCCGACCCCTAATAACTTGTCATCTTTCCATTTGGACCCCTGCTAACTTATCATCTTTCCATTCTGACCCCTGCTAACTTATCATCTTTCCATTTGGACCCCTGCTAACTTATCATCTTTCCATTCTGACCCCTGCTAACTTATCATCTTTCCATTCTGACCCCTGCTAACTTATCATCTTTCCATTCTGACCCCTGCTAGCTTATCATCTTTCCATTCTGACCCCTGCTAACTTATCATCTTTCCATTTGGACCCCTGCTGACTTATCATCTTTCCATTCAGTCTTTTTAATTTCTCCAAATCTTTTGGGTTTCTACTACCATGACAGGAATGGACCCATTCCTAAGTCAAAGTATGATTAAAGTTCATGAAACTAGTATTTAGGTGCATAGGTTCATAGGTAGGTACTAGGCTATCACCCCTAGGTCCTATACAAGCCTAGCCAAAAAGGTACCCTGGCGTTCGCCACCCAAGAAAATTATTTTCCTGTGCCCCTGTCAAGCAGAGACAGAGGTGATCCCTGGGGTGAATTTCCTATCTCCCATCCAATCATCAAGATTTTTCTTGACCAGTGCTAATGAGGAGCTTTGTTTGATATAGATAGGTAGTCTGTTCCATAGTATGGGAAGTCTCAGGGACATGAATCTATCCCTCCAGCATGTTCTGTTTATTGTGGTGACATGGTTTAGGTCCCTAGAGCATGTAGCTCGGAGGGATTGGGATTTCTTTAAGTGGAGCATGTCCAACAGCTCTGGGTTTGACATGGCTTTGTATGTTAGGCAGAGATCGCCTCTGAGTAGGCGATATGCGATGGAGTAAAGCTGGAGTTTTTTGAGACGGTCTGCATAGGGCATCTGTTTGAGGCTGGTAATCCTCTTTGTGAGGTATTTCTGTGGCCTTTCCAGTTGTTGTAGATGTCTTGGGCATTGTATTCTGTAATAGGTCTAATGAGTGATGAGTAGAGAGGAACAATGACCTCTTTTTTCCTGGATGAGAAACCTTTTGTGATGAGGTGTGCCATGCAGAAGGATTTCCTGACTACTGTGGCGATGTGATTATCAAGGGAGAGACTACTTTCCACCTGTGTCCCAAGGTCTCTTATCACACTTTTGGTGTTGCGTAGACTACCACCTATGTGGTAGCTCATGGGTACAGAATTTTTACCAAAGGGGATGACAATGCACTTTTTGGTACTGAGCTTGAGGCCATGGCTTTGACACCAGGACTCTGTCTCAATGAGGCCCTTTTGTAGGATGTCCACATCGTTAGGAGTTTCAGTTATGACTCCTAGATTGCAGTCATCTGCAGACTTCATTAATCAAAGACCTTCTGCGTTAGCCTGTACTTCAGAAAAGTAGATACCAAACAGGAGAGGACCCAGGACTGAACCCTGTGGTACTCCACTTGTCACTGGACTGAAGTCGGATTTGGAGTCTGCTACTTTCACAGTGTGGGTTCTGTCAGTGAGTCAGTTGGCAACCCATCTTGGACATAGGGATTTATACCTAGTTTAGTGAGTTTATCTATTATTCCAGAGTGAAGGATGGTGTCAAAAGCCTTGGCAAGATCTAGGTAGGCTGTGTGAACCACCTTACCCTCTTCTACGGCTTTGGTGACTGCTTCAAAGAAGTCAATCAGGTTTAGGAGACATGATTTTACAAACCCAAACTGGGTGGGGTCCAGGGTTTGGAGATTACCAATGTCTTTGTTTATAAGTTCGATGATGATATGTTCCATGACCTTACAGACCAGGCTTGTTAAGCTAATGGGGCAGTAGTTTGCGGGGTCCCTGGTGGCTCCCCCTTTGTGGAGTGGGATAACTGTCGCTGTGCGCCATTCAGTGGGCACAAAGCCTGAGGTGAGGCTATGATTGAATATGGTGCTTAGGTGGGGTGCCAGTTCATTCTGTAGTTCATGTAGAATGCAGCCTGGGATGTTGTCAGGTCCCATGAATGCTGTGTTCTTGGCTTTGGAGAGTGTGGTTTTTACCTGTGCAGCCGTGATTACAGGAACTTCGCATTCTTCAACTATAGAGATGGGCCCTTTAGGGGGTGGGGGGTAAAGTTAGCACTGAACCTATCTGCCAGGATGTTGGCAATATCAGTTGGTTCTGTATATTTAGTGCCATTGTGCTGTAACTCAGAGCAGATCTGAGTGTTGCCATTGAGATTTTTGACATAGCTATAGAATGCTTTGTGGTTGTCTTTAGAATCAGTGGCAATTTTGTTTTCATAACTAGCTTTGGAGGATTTTATGGGGGATCTCAGCTTCTTACTGAGGCTGACCAGGGAGTTCTTCCAGTCATGGGATTTTACTCTTTTTTGCAACAGTTTCTTTCTTCTGTTGTGGAGTTTGTTTATGGTAGGGTACCACCAGATTGGCTTCTTTTTTTGGAGGTTAGTATCTTGGTTCTGTTAGGAATAGCATGATCCATGCACTCGTGTAAGTGCTTATAAAGTGTATATGTGTAGGATTCAGCAATTGTACCTCTATTGTCCGTCTGCATGGGTATCGTGAAGTTTGCCACTTCTGTAGGCGTGAAGTTGGCTTTAGAGAAATTTTTATACCGTGGTTTCCCTAATGGAGGATGGGGGCGGGATGTGGATGTGGATGTCTAGGCTGATTAGGTTGTGGTCGGATCTGACCAACGAGGAATTGACCTCTGGTGTGTAACACCTGTCGCCCATGTTGGTACTGACCAGGTCTAGGTTATTGCTGCCCCTGGTGGGGGTGTGGATAAGTTGATCCAAGGCATTGGAATTTATGAATTCCAGAAAATGTTGAGCAAAAGAGTTGGTACATGACTACTTTTCCCAGTTAATGGTGGGGTAGTTGAAATTGCCCATTATTAGGGTGTTGGGTTGTACCCTAATATTTTCCAGTGTATCAAGAAATGAGAAGTGGGAATCCTGGGGCATGGTGGAGGATCTGTAGCAAGTTACACTTTGGATTGTGGTCTTGCCCAGAGTTAGTTGCACTTGGATAATGTCTGATGCATTATGCTGAGCAACTAGCCTGGAGTTGTGGATATCCTTAATGAATATGGACATGCCTCCACCTTTAGTCCAGGTTAGGTGGCTGAAAGGTGTGGTATGAATTATAGCTTGTTAATGCAGGGGTGCTCTCTGGAGCCTTGAACCAGGTCTCTGTCACTGCACAGATGTCGATGTTCTCCATTTTAAGGAGTGCCTCGAGTGAATGCATTTTGAGGTTTAGACTTCTAGCATTGAGTAGCATTACCCTCAGTCTTTACTTGGTTGTACTTGTTACGGTGGTGAATTTGTCATTTGAACCTTGCCTAAAAAAGGCACTATAGGGGTGGCAAGAGCCTTAGCCAGTATTCAGAATCCCAAGGGTGACAGGTGCAGGCCATCTCTGGCAAAGCATTATGGTCTGTCAATCATGTCATCCCTGGCAGACAGATACTGGATCCCCTTAGAATCACACCAGAAGCTTAGCCAATTGTTGAAGTCACTCATTTTGTCCTTGCACTGTGGTATCATTCTGGGTGATGGCAGGATGCTACTCAGGGCTATGGTCATACCAGCCTGGGCTACAAGATCAGAGATCTCCTCCATGTCTCTTTTCATGTAGTCCAGGTCATTCACACCAATATGGACAATGACAGAGTCATATGTGTACTTGTTGTGGAGTGACCTGAGTGCGTGCGTTATGTGGCAGATCCTGGCACCTGACAGGCAGCTGACAGTAACTTTCTCCTTGTTTAGCCTGGTGAGTGGAATGTCAGTGTGCCTGACTATAGAGTCACTTATGACTAGAGTGTTGGGTATGTTGTTATGCCTTATGGGCTGTGGTTGAGTGGCACAATGAGTTTGTGGGTTATGTGTCATTTGGGTTGTGTTGGGGAGTGGAGGTTGCATGCGTTTCTGCTTTGGAGGTCTCTATTGCTTGAGCAGATTTTTATTGAGAGCCTAGGTGAATGTAGGTGTGTGTTTTGTGTTGTTATGTGTGTGTTTTGGTGGTGTAGGCTTTGAGGGACTATGTGATGAGTGTGGTGTGGTGCAAGTCTTTACCTTCTCCTCTTGACTGTCTAGTCTAGTCATGGGTGAAGAGAGCTTTGCTTCCAGTTTGGCTATATAGGTCCATCTCTCACAGGTTGTAGTGTTGGGTGGTAGGGAGGAGAGGATTGTCTATGTACATGAGGCAATTGCTGCATTGCCCCAAGATGCCCAGATTCATCAGGTAGACAGGAGAAAACACCGGGAGCTGCCCCTTAGACATGCCTGGATAGGTGCTTATTTATTAAGTACCAAAAACTGTTTTCTTCTAGACAAGTGAGGAAAATTGAATGCTGTAGTAATTTGTAGCTTATTTAGTGCTTACAATGAGTTCTGAACAAGTACTGTGCTCAAAGAAACAGATCTGAGTGCTAAAACTAAAAAACTGGCTAGTTCTAAGGGAAAATTTGAAGAGCCGACTTTATGGCGCCAGGAAAAGTTTAACCCTAGCTAAGTGGCAATGCATAAAGTGTATTTTTTTTTTTAATATAACAGTAGCAAATGAGCAAACTGATTTAAACAAATTAACCAATAAAAAGCTAAAAACTGAGCCCTGTTCCAGCAGTCTTCAATCAGACAAGCTCTAACTGCACAGTCCTGCCACTAGGGTGCAGGGGAACCTTCTCCAAAAAAGATGGGCTGGATTAGTGCTCAAGTTACTCTTTGATGTCAGCCCAAAGTGCTCTTCACAGCACCTGCAATGTGCCCAGTTATGACTCCTTCTGCAATTCATACAGAGTTACGTGTATTGGTAGCATATCTAAATATAATTGTAGATTCTTTTTTTATAAGACCCATTGCTCCTACTGTTGTTGGAACTGTCTGAGTATCTTTCTTCCACATTTCTCTCATTTCTTCCTGCAAATCCTGATATTTTATGACTTTGTGTCTCCCTGTATGCAAGACACTGTAGTCACTGGTTGTGGCAATTTCAATGATCAATGCTACTTTTGCATACCTCTCAACCTCTTAGAGAAAGAAATCTGGACAAAGCAATAAGTAATGGGGGGGACAAGGGTCCAAAAATAGGGACACATTTTAAATATTGCTCTTACAAACTTAGAAAGATGATAGAACAACAGGGTTTGCATTATTATGATTTTTCTCAAGAGTATGAAGTCTGAAAATCAAATGCCTGTCATTATTTTCTGACTTCAACTCTCAATGATTTGCCAGCAAACCACAATTTAATGAGAATCAGACCAAAAAATATGAGGCAAAAATCTGGAGATTCTGAGAAAATCTGTAAAGGTGACAGTTATGTACTTTTGTCTTTTTTTTCTTGGACCACTATATCCAGTTTTCTAGCATCTACCTTTTGAAATGTTGGTAATGGATGGTCCCATGTGATGTAGACTTCTTCATTTTCTATGATGCTTTGTGGCTCATGTTTCCAGTGTTTTTCAGCCACTTCAATACCATCATGTTTGCACAATCCCCAGTGCAACAGTCTTGTCACATTATTATGCCTTTCAGTATACGGTCCTTCTGCCCTTAGTATGTCGCAACCAGCAACAAGGTGTACAACTGTTTCCAATTTGTTTTTACAAAGCCTACATTTGTCTGTTTCTCCCACATGTTCAATGGACTTTGTAAACCAATGTGTATGCAGCCCACTATCTTGGGCCACCAATATTAACCTTTCATCTCTTGGTTTGAATTTGCCTCGCCTTAACCATTCCTGTATTCTTTTCTAATCAACATGAAGTTTTTCCAGAAGTTTTCTATACTTGCAACTAAATTTAAGCATTTTCCACATTTCAGCTCTGTGAGTTTATCCATGATAGCCAAGTGAGGGATTGTGTCAAAAGCCTTGGCTAAGTCAAGATAGGCTGTATGTACTGTTTTGCCTTCATCCAGGGCTTTGGTGACATTCTTGAAGAAGTCCACCAGGCTTAGTAAGCATGATCTACCCTTAATGAAGCCAAATTGGGTAGGGTCAAGAGTTTGAAGGTCACTTATGTCTTTGTTGATAAGGTCCATGATGATCCTCTACATGGCCTTGCAGATAAGGCTGGTTAGGCTTATGGGTCTATAGTTCCCAGGGTCAGTGGCAGACCCATTTTGTGCAAGGGAATTACTGTTGCAGTTTTCCACTTTGCTGGGACAAAGCCAGTGCTTAGACTCTAGTTGAAGAGAGTGCCATATAGTTCCACTGGGTCTTCTCTCAGACCATTTACTAGGGAGCCTGGGATGTAATCTGGCAGAGGCTATTTTTGGCCATGGAGAGTGCGGTTATGACCTGCTTTTGGAGATATTAGGTAGAGGACTGGTGATAGCTATTCTTTGGTTGTCTGCTGGGGCAGTGGGGAGAAGTTTTCCCCATATCTGTCTGCTAGCAGGTTGGTGATGTCCTCAGGGTCAGTATGAGTGGTACCATCCACTACTAGTTTGGCACAAAGCTGGCTCTTACCTTTTAGATTTCTGATGTAGCTAATGAATGCATCCTGATTATCTTTAGCTAGGGATGCTAGTTTAGCTTTATAATTGGCTTTAGAGGACTTTATAAGATAGCTAATTTGCTCTGCTGAGTCAGTTTCCTCTTGTTCTCAGATATTAGTTTCTTCCACTGATTGTATAACCTATTTATGCTTGATGCTCACCAGGGTGGCTTGTTTTTTTGTGAGGGCCTTGTTTTGATCTGTTCAGGTTCAACCAAGTCTGTACATTTGTATAGGTTTTTATACAGGTCATTTGTGTACACCTTTGTATAGCAATCATTGTTTACAGTGGTAGAAGGGGGGTTGCAACTATTTATGGCAACACTTAGGAGGCTATAGTTTGCTTTGGAGAAGTTTTTCATCCTTTTTGCTCTGGGGGGGTAGTCAGGTATGGTCATTAATTTGAACGAGACTGAATTCTGATAAGACCTTACCAGGGAGACCAACACTCAGATGGTAGTGCAGAGACCTCCAATGTTGGTGAGTACTAAATCTAGGATATTCAAGTCCATTGTGGGGTGCAGACTATGTGTTACAGAGCATTTGTATTAACAAAGTCCAGGAACCTTAGGTCGAGCATGTTTGTGTTCATATATGACTTCCAATCAATGGAAGGATAGTTGAAATCACATATGACCAAGTGTTTGGTTGTATAGTGAGTGACTCAAGTAGGTCCAAGTAGGCAGAGTGGTTCTCGTGGTTCATGGTGAGGGACCTTTAGCTAACAATGTTATGGAAGGGGGAGTTACCTACAGTTAATTGGACTTGGAGTAGCTCTAGAGAGTGGTACTTTTTGACCAATCTTGAGGTGTACTTGTCTTTCAAGAAGATGTATACACCTCCAACTTTCATTCTTTCACACTTATTTTGAGGTCTGAATGTGTGGAAGGCATTGTAGCCTTACATGGCCAGGGGGCTCTCTGCAGCCTTGAACCATGTCTTTGTTACTGTACAGACATGGGCATCTTCGAAGGTAAGAAGTGCTTGCAGTGAGTGCAGTTTCTGATTTAGACTCCTTGCATTAAGCAATAAAACCTTGAGTTTGTCTCTAGTGGATTTAGTTTACATTGGGAATGTAGTTTTTATGACATTGCCTAAAAAAGGCACTATGGTGGAGGCAAGTACCTTTGCCAGTAACCGAAAGTCAAGAGGCGAAGACCATCTATGGCAAAGCAGCATGATCTGTTGACCATATCTTCCCAGGCTGACAGATACTAGATCCTGGAAAGAAAAAAGAAAAAACAACCACCGCCGAAAGTACAAACAAGACAGTATTTATTAAAACTAAGCACACTCACCCAACTTTGCACTGGGCTTCATCAGAGTAAAACAGTGTTCTGTAATAGTCCATTTAAATACCATTTAGTCATATGACCAACTCAATTAAAAAAAACTCAAGACTTGTTCATCCACCTAATTAACATTACAAAAATATATAAATCCTATGTTAACAATTCAAAATGTTAAAAACAGTGACCAAAACCCAAAACTTCTTATTTCTATACTTGTCATATAAACTGGAGAGCTTTATAACACATAAATCCTACTTACTTATAACATAGTATGTCTACCTATTATTGCAGACCCAATGTAAATGTCAGTCTTGGAAAAATGAAAAGATAGGTTCTTGCCAATACTTAATACCTCATGGGGGTCAGTTTTAACCCAGGAAACAGAAAATCAATATGAGTAGAATTTAGTGTTACCATATAACCAGGAGGCAGAACATGTGAGGGAAATTTTGAGCAAGAACTGGGACCTATTTTTTGATAAAAATATAAAATGGTAGTGGGTCAAGGGCCTAAAATAACATATAGTAAAGGCCGGAATATTAAAAATTATTTGGAATACAACATGGAAGGAGGTAGGAAAAGACATCATTCGAGGATGTCGAAATGTAAAATGTGCAGGTATATGCCACAGGATGGCCCATATGTGGCTACTGAAAGCTACAACGTTGTATGCTGTGTCCAGGCAATTGTAATTGTAACATGGCAGTGGTGGTTTACATTGCTACATGCACTTCATGCTTGGCTTTCTGTGTAGGTAAAACCACTAGAAAGTTGAAAGAAAGAATAGCTGAGTATGTAAGAGATATTAAAAAGAGAAAGAACGAGAATGCATTATTTGTACATAGCCTGGCTTGTGAGAACTTTAAGAAGTTTATGTTCTTTGTGATTGATCGTATAGTCCATCACATAGAGGAGGTGACATAAAAACACACCTAGAAAATTAGAACTGGAATGGCAGCTAAGGTTAAATGCCACTGAAAAACCAGGGCTTAATGAAAACTGTCTCTTCAGGTGTGTCCTGAAACTTAGATCTGCGAAGCTTTAAAGTTTGCTGATTTTATATGTGTGTATTAAGGAATTTGGTCTTGTGTGTTCAGGGAGGGGGGCTATTTACATTTACATTGGGTCTGCAATAATAGGTAGAAATACTATGTTATAAGCAGATAGGATGTATGTGTTATAAAGCTTTCCAGTTTATATGTCAAGTATAGAAATAAGAAGTTTTGGGTGTTGGTCAATGTTTTTAATGTTTTGAATTGTTAACATAGGATTTATATATTTTTGCAATGTTAATTATGTGGATGAACAAGCCTCAAGTATTTTTTAATTGAGTTGTTCATATGGTTAAATGGTATTTAAATGGTTTTTTACAGAACACTGTTTTACTCTGATGAAGCCCAGTGCAAAGTTGGGTGAAAGTGCTTAGTTTTAATAAATACTGTCTTGCTTGTACTTTCGGTGGTGGTCGTTTTTTTTTTCTTTTCTGAGTTTGTATACACCCTTTAGGTGTTTTTTATGTGTTTTAGATACTGGACCCCCCTGGATTGACACCAGAAACTAAGCCAATTGTTGAAGTCAATCATGTTTTGTTTATGTTGAGGCATCATCCTGGGTGAAGGTGGAATACTGCTTAAGGCGAGGGACATACCCGCAGGGGACACATAATCTGAGAGCTCAATCATGTCTCTCTTCATATAGTTCAGTGCAGTTCTTCTCAAGTCATACACTCCAACATGGACTATGGCAGAGTCATAACAGTACTTGTTGAGAGAATTGAGTGTGTGCTTGATCTGACAGATCCTGGCACCTGACAGGCAACTAAACATGACATTCTCCTTGTCCAGCCTGGTAAAATGGACATTTGTGTCTCTCACTATGGAGTCGTTTATGCCCAAGACACTTGGTTTTGAGGTGTTCTGCCTTAGGAGCTTATTAGTTGAGACACTGTTGTGTGTATTATTATGTGTTGCGGATTCTCTTGGGTCTGCAGTGTGTGCAGTAGGTTTGCGCTTGGGAGGTCTTTGATTTTTAGGTAGGCTTCTAGCGAGTACCTCTGCATATGTGGGTTTATGTGTTGTGAGCTTGTTATGTGCAAGAGATAAAGTGTGTGTGTGAGACAACCTGTTTGATGTCTAATTTGTTGTTATGTGAGAGAATTGATTCCAAATTCATAGAAAAGCTACAGCTCTCACATGCTGTGTTTGCTTGTTTTAGAAGTAACTCATTGTCAGTAAACATGAGGCAATTGCTACATTGCCTCAGGATGCCCATATCACTTAGGCTAGCTGGAGAAATGGTCCATCCATTATGGAAGGTATATACTGTAGTAACTAGTGGAGAGTGGGCTAGATGGACTAGGTTTTGCTTTAAGATTAACAAAAAGTGTCTATTCTGTGGAGGGCTAGGGGTAGAAAACGGAGTTAATGCTTCATAATGCACAACTGATTTGCTTGCAGGACATCAGTGCAATGTCTGAGCAGCTCCAATAAAGTGAATGCAAACCTCCCCAAACATGACACTGGAATACATGCAAAGTTAAATGATTTTAAAAAAGCAAACAAAGGGAAAGGCCAAGACTGAGCCTTATTCCAGCAATCTCCAACTCACATGGGTCCTTGGCTGCACACTTCTGCCACAAGTGTGCAGGGGAGCTTTATTAATGTGAGATGGCTGGTTTTAGTGCTCAAATGGCTAAAACCGTCTACTCATGACCTAGAAATAACCCCTCCTGGATATAATATCCTACGATGTGACCGTACATCAAGAAAAGGTGGCGGTGTAGCTATCTTGTTCAAATCTGATCTTCTGGTTTCACTCTATGATGTATCACTACCTTTAAATACCCTTTAAATACCTCTCTGTTCTGAGTCAGGCAGAATTTTTAATTCCCGCCCTCCCACCCATTTTAGTTGTCTTGTTAAATACCACTGTCTTTCTAGTTGCCCGCCTCTTATGTTAATCTGACCATATATCTCATTTCTCTCTACTTTCACTGGCTTATGTGAGTAATCACAAAATCATCATTTTTGAAATCCCACCCCTTCAATTATTTAAATTTATTGGCCATCCTACAGTATTTCATAGTACCAAAATACAAAAGTGCCCACCCCTTTCAATCCATCTTGCTGTTTTAAAAATAGTAACTCTCCACTAAACCTTAACTTTTAAACAGGTAAAACTCAAGTTACCTACTTTCACATCTAACTTCTCTAGTGCACACTTCAGAGTGCATTCTTTTCAATCTTACCTTTAAGCATCCCTGTGACTAGCACTTTCTCTAATACCTGCTGGAAAGCACTAGGAAGCCTTAAACTCATACAACACTGAACTCTCCTTGTTAAGAAGGAGAAATTAATAGTAGGCACTAAACAGCCTATAATTGCAAAGTACCTTGCTAAGGAAACAGCTCCTATACTTTACAAAAAAAAAAGCCCCAAACCAGGCATGTCCAAGGGTCAGCTTCCGTGATTTCTCCTGTCCACCTGGTGAATCTGGGCATACTGGGGCAATGCAGCAATTGCCTCATGTACACAGACAACCCTCTCCTCCTACCACCCAACACTACAACCTGTGAGAGATGCACTTACATAGTCAAAATGGAAGCAAAGCTCTCTCCACCCAAGATTGTGCTAAACAGTCAAGAGGAGAAGGTTAACACCCACACTACACCTCAAGCAACACATAGCCCTTCTAAACCCACACCACCAACACCCACATATAGCAACACTAAATCCACATATGCAGAGGCCCTTAACTGTAACCTGCCTAAGCAACAAAGACCTCTGAAGCTGAAACGCAAACAAACACCAATCACAACCAATGTGTCACATAGTTCACAACACCAGTGTGCCACCCAGCAACAGCCCCTAAGGCAAGACAATGTACCTAACACTTTAGTCATAGGTGACTCTATAGTCCGGCATACTGATGTCCCTCTCACCAGGTTGAATAAGGAGAAAATTACAGTCAGCTGCCTGTCGGGTGCCAGGATCCGCCACATAACGCATGCACTCAAGTCACTCCACAACAAGTACAAATATGACTCTGTCATTGTCCATGTTGGAGTGAATGACTTGAGACGCACCTCCCTGGACTACATGAAAAGAGACATGGAAGAGCTCTCGATCATGTGGCCCAGGCAGGTATGACCCTAGCCCTGAGTAGCATCCTGCCTTCGCCCAGAATGATACCACAATATAAGGATAAAATGATTGACTTCAACAATTGGCTAAGCTTATGGTGTCATTCAAAGGGGATCCAGTATCTGTCTGCCTGGGATGACATGATTGACAGACCACGATGCTTTGCCAGAGATGGTCTGCACCTGTCGCCTGGGATTCAGGTTACTGGCTAAGGCTCTTGCCACCCTTATAGTGCCTTTTAGGCAAACTTCAAAGGACAAAACCACCACCGTAACAGGTACAAGCATGCAAAATCTGAAGGTAATGCTACTCAATGCTAGAAGTCTAAACCTCAAAATGCACTCTCTCGAGGCACTCCTAAAAATGGAGAACATCGATATCTGTGCAGTAACTGAGACCTGGTTCAAGGCTCCAGAGAGCACCCCTGCAATACCAGGCTACAACTCTTACCACACTTTTCGCCACCAAACCAGAACCGAAACACTAAAGGTGGAGGAGGTCAATATTCACCAAGGATATTCACACCACCAGGCTAGTTGGCCAACACAATGTGTCTGAAATTCTCCAAGTGCAACTAACACTAGGTAAGACTGCAATCCAAATTGTAGCTTGCTACAGATCCCCCACCATACCCCAAGATTCTCACTACACCTTTCTAAACATACTGGAAAATATTAAGATAGAACCAAACACCCTAATACTGGGTGATTTTAACTACCCTGCCATTAACTGGGAAAACTACTCATGTCCCAACACCTTTGCTAAACGGTTCTTGGAATTCATAAATTCCAGCCCTGGATCAACTAATCCATAGTCCTACCAGGGCTCCAATATCCTAGACCTGGTCATTACCAACATGGGAAATCAATGCTCCATACCTATGGTCACCCCTCGTTAGTCAGGTCTGACCATAAGCTAATCACCCTTAACATCCACATCCCACCCCCACCCCCAGTAAAGAAACCACCATAAAAACTTCTCCAAAGCCAACTTCATGCTACTTAAGTCAGAAGTGACAAACTTCATGACACCCATGCAGACGGAACTGAAACTGCTGAATCCTACACTAAGGCACTGTACGAGCACATCCACTCATGCATGAATCGTGCCATCCCAAATAGAACCAAAATGCTCTCATCCAAAAAAGGAAGCCAATCTGGTGGTCCCCTGCCATAAACAAACTTTACAACAAAAGGAAGAAACTTTTGCAGAAAAGAGGAAAATCCCAGGATGCAAAACTCCCTTACTAGCCTCAGTAAGAAACTGAGATGCCTCATAAAATCCTCCAAAGCTAGTTACAAAATAAAATTGCCAAAGATTCCAAAGACAACCACAAAGCATTCTATAACTATGTCAAAAATCTAAATGGCAATGCTCAGATCTGCTCTGAGCTAAAACAGAATGGGATTAAATATACTGATCCAAAGGATATTGCCAATATCCTGGCAGATCGATTCAGTGCCAACTTCACCCCCTCTCACCCCTAAATGGCCCATCTCAATACCGAAGATTGCCAAATTCCACTAATAACGGCCACACAGGTACAAAACGCACTCTCTAAAGCCAAGAATACAGCATCCATGGGACCAGATGACATCCCGCCCTGTGTACTACATGAACTACAATATGAACTGGCACCTCACCTAAGTGTCATGTTTAATCATAGCCTCACCTCAGGTTTCGTGCCCACTGAGTGGCGCGAGCTACAGTTATCCCAATCCACAAGGGGCGATCCACCTTGGATCCCGGAAACTACCGTCCCATCAGTCTGACAAGCCTCATCTGCAAGGCCATGGAGCGTATTATCATGGAACTTATAAACAAAGACATTGGCAACCTTCAAACACTGGACCCCACCCAGTTTGGGTTTGTGAAGGGCCGATCTTGTCTTCTGAACCTGATTAACTTCTTTGAATCAGTCTCCAGAGCCATGGACAAGGGTAAGGTGGTCCACACAGCCTATCTAGACCTTGCCAAGGCCTTTGACACCATCCCCACTCTGGAATCATAGATAAACTTACTAAGTTGGGCATTAATCCCTATGTCACCCAATGGGTTGCTAAATGGCTTACTGATAGAACCCACACTATAAAAGTAGCTGACTCCAAATCCAGCTCCAGACAAGTGACAAGTGGAGTACCTCAGGGTTCAGTCCTGGGGCCGCTCTTGTTTGGCATCTACTTCTCTGAAGTACAGGTCAACACTAAGGGACTCTGGCTAACAAAGTTTGCAGATGACTGCAAACTGGGAGCCATTATTGAATCCCCAAATGATGTGCATACTCTACAAAAGGGCCTTACAGAAACAGATGCTTGGTGCCAGAGCCATGGGCTCAAGCTCAATGCCAAGAAATGTATTGTTATCCCCTTTGGGAAAAACATGTATCCATGAATTACCATATAGGTGGCAGTACACTAAACACAGAAAGTGTGATAAGAGACTTAGGGACACAGGTGGACAGTGGTCTCACGTTCGATAACCACATCGCCACAACAGTCAGGAAATCCTTCTATGTGGCACACCTCATCACTAAGGGCTTTTCATCCAGAAAAAGGAGGTCATTGTCCCACTGTACTCATCCCTCATTAGACCCATTATAGAATACAACGCCCCATTTGGTATGTACCTCTCAAGACATCTGCAACAACTGGAAAGGCCTCAGAAATACCTCACTAAAAGAATCACAGGCCTAAAGCAGATGCCCTACACTGACCGCCTTTAAAAACTCCAGCTATACTCTGTCGATATCGCCTACTCAGAGGCGATCTCTGCTTAACATACAAGGCCATGTCAAACCCTGAGCTGTTGGACATGCTACACTTAAAGAAATCCCAATCCCTCAGAGCTACACGCCCAGGGATCTAAACCTTGTTATCACAATAAACAAAACATGCTGGAGGGATAGGTTCCTGACCCAGAGACTCCCAGACTCTGGAATAGATTGCCCATACATGTCAAGCAGAGTGCCTCTTTGGACCTCTTCAAAAGGAACCTTGACGACTGGATGGGAGAAAGGAAATTCACCCCAGGGATCACGTCAGTCGCCCTGCTAGACAGGGGTCCAGGAAAGTAAATAATGTGGGAAGAAATAGCCAGGGAATTGTTATGGCTAGGCTTGTATAAGCCCTAGGGCTGATAGCCTAGTACCAACCTATGAACCTATGAACCTATGAACCTATGAGACCCTTACTATCAAACTCCAAATGAACAGCTCTAAAGCAATCTATATAATCTGCTCTTACATCCCTCCAGGAAACAATATTAGCACCCTAGAAAACATTCTCAATAGCCTTTCTACCCATTTACCACAGGAAACAATTGTATTAGGCGATTTTAATATAGACTGGACCTTATGTAATTCCCCTACCCCTAACACCCATATTAATCTATTTGGTTTCAATCAAATAATAAACGTCCCCACTAGGATCCACAAACCAAGTAACAAAGAAACTACTCTTGACTGGATCCTTATAAATAGTCACCCAGATACCTATAAGGTAGGATCTCTCCCTGATGACATTAGTGATCACATTTTAACCTTTATCACTAAACAAAAGAAATATAGCCCAAAAAAGAACAATTTTGTCACCTATCGTTCTAAAAAACACTTCCAAGCTCAGAACTTTATTAATGAACTAAAAGCATGTAACTGGTCATCTCTAAAACTACTTAATCTAGAGGAAGCAATCTATTACTTTAATTCTACTTTCCTTCAAATTCTAAATAACCATGCTCCTTTCCGCTCCTCCAGAATCAGGACAAAAATAGCCCCCTGGCTCACAAAACAAACCAAAGAAAAAATTTTTCTACGAAACAAAATATGGGCAAGATGGCGAACCTCTAAAAGCTCTGTAGATCATATATACTTTAAACAACTAAGAAATGCTGTCAAAAAGGATATAATCTCAGATAAAAAACTACTACTCCCACCTGCAACATTCACACTCTAATAATCCTAAAAAATTCTGGTCTGGCATTAATAAACTTCTCAAACCAGGACATGCCACAACTCCTTCCCCCTGCTCTATTCCCACTAGTAATCCTCTGCAAATAGCTAATGCCTTTAACAATTACTTCATTGAAGCTATTCAAACTTTAACTCAAACTCTAGTTCCCATGACCCCACTCCTACACAACACACTAACAGTCCCGTTCCCTCCCTTCATTTGCAACCTGTACCAACCTCCTTTATCTGCAAACTCCTTTAAAAACTCAAACCCTGCACTCCCTCGGCTGATTGCCTCCCAGCAGAATACCTTCAAATTGCAGCCAAAGCCATAGCATACCCTGTTTCTATCCTGATAAACAGATCCATCTCTGAAGCCTACATTCCCTCTATATGGAAATTCTCTCATATAATCCCTTTGCACAAAGGAGGTAAATCCACTGAAATTTCCAACTACTGTCCTATTGCTCTACTCTCCCCACTAGCCAAAATTATGGAAAAATGTATTCACCATCAGCTACTCCAGCACCTTCTCCAAAACAACTTGCTTTCTAACTGCCAACACGGATTTAGGCCCTTTCATAGCACTACTTCTGCCCTTTTAACTTTTACTGATTGCATAAATAGGAATCGTAACAATAACTGTCTCTCAGCTGCTCTATTTATTGACCTTTCCAAAGCCTTTGATATGGTCAATCACCACCTACTTATTAATGTGCTAAAGCCCAATCTCTTGACCCACAAGCAATCCTTTGGTTCAAATCTTATCTGGAAAATAGACAACAAGCAGTACTCTGGGACAATAATCTATCCACACACCTCCCAGTGAGCACTGGAGTTCCTCAAGGTTCTATCCTAGGCCCTCTTCTTTTCTCCATCTTTATTAATGATCTCCATACTGTTTTTCCACAATCCACTTGTATACACGCTGATGACTCTACTCTTATCTGTACTGCCAAGTCTTCTTCCTCTCTCCACACTCTTACACAAAATGTATTTAACACAGTTGAAAAATGGTTCACCCAACGCTGCCTTCTTCTTAACCCCCAAAAAACTAAGCTACTACTCTTTACTCCCACCATAAAATCTCCTCAGTTCCACTTCACTATTACCTCTGACAATGGAACCTGCATTTCCCCTGATTCTAGTGCTCAACTATTTGGTATAACTATTGACCATAACCTCAGCTTTGATGCCCATGTTAATAATATTATAAAAACTGTTAATAAAAAACTAGGCTCCCTGTATAGAATAAAACCCTTCCTTACACCACTAGCTAAGAAATCCATTGCCCAGACTCATCTTACTTCCACCCTATTCTATGCATCTGCCATTTACACCAATCTATCAAAGCATAATCTCACCAAACTTGAAACTAGCTACAATAACATAACCAGATTTGCCACTGGCTCTCCATACAGAACTCATCACTGCCTCAACCTTAAACAACTCAGATGGTTAGAACTACAAAACCAACTACAATACAATCAACTTGTGATTGCACAAAAACTCCTGCACCATCCTTCTAATACTCCCATCCTCACTAATCTGATCTCCCCTTATAAAAATCTTTCAACACTACGCTCAGCTAATAAACTTCTTATTGCCAGCAACCCTTCTAATAACAAAGCAGGCGATTCCCTCTTCCCCAATGTTGTGGGTAGAATCTGGAACAAACTTCCTAATACACTCACCTCACTCTCATCCTCTCTAATCTTTAAAAAACACCTTAGAGACCACCTTAAAATACATTGGCTTTGCCCCTGCTCAAAGCCTGATTGAATCTACTTTTCTTCTCTCCCCTCCTCTGTTTCTTTTTCTCCTGCTTCCTTAACAATTACCCCCCATATCTTATGAACAACACTACTAAATAGTTTTGCTAATGTCCTAATGCTTTAGATTTTGATTGACTTCACATGAACCCTACTAAAGCATTAAGACTTGTTTATTTCTTACTTCTACTCTAATGAAACCTTACATTGTTCACAATTTATTAATTTTTTCTTATCATGTCTTATTATGTAATGTGAAACTAGTCATTTTTAGAATATTTTGAATGTATTAATTCACTCATGTTGGAGCTTTTCTCCTCGGGCCTCTACTGAAAAGGGATATATCCAGCTAGACTAGCCCGGTCAACAAATGTAAATAAATAAATAAATAAAAATTAATCTAGTCTATGCTATAAAATGCAGAAGTGCTAGAAATGCAAAGTGCAGAAAATCGCAATCACAACAGCAAAAAAAAAAGTTTAAATAAACCAGCAATTCAGAATTCAGTAGAATACTCCAAGAAGAATGTATACCACAAACCTTCCTAGTGTGAAATAAGTGGTTTGGAATCCAAGTGCTTAAACCAGAACTAAGACACTTTCAGAATAACAGACACAGTAAGCCTTCAACTTGCAATTCCCAGCTTAGAAGGGTGTAGACTATCATCTCCTGCCCCAAAAGTATAGACCACAAACTTTCCTAATGTAAAATAAATGGTTTGAAGCCCAAGTGCTTAAACCATAACAAAGACACTTAGAACAACAGGCACAATAAGCCTTCAACAAGCAATTCCCAGCTCAGAAAGACAGAGGCTACCATCTCCTCCCACAAGAGTGTAGACTGCAAACCTTCTTAATATAAAGCAACTGGCCTGAAGCCCAAGTGCTTAAACCAAAATTAAGAGGCTTAGAATAACAGTTACAATTTAATGCAATACCAGACAAATGACAGTGACATGCATTTTAATCTACCCACATACATGTCTTGGTTAGTAGGCTCTGTGTTATCTTGATAAGAAAACCCTGTGGTCTGTCCAGCTGCTGCATGTGTCTGGTGAGGTTCATGCAAAAGAGAGCATTATACTGTATTACTGTTCTGATGAGTCTGACTACAGTGCTGTCATACAATCCTGAGATCTGAATGTGACGGCATGTCTTATGATGCACACTATACATATGTACTGGAAAACATTAAAGAGAACAGTTAGAAAGTAATGGGACACATTGAAATTCCTGACTTCACAATCCTTACAAAAGAATACATTAGAAAGTACTGACACGATAATGGATAATTTGGCAAGGCAAATATAAGTGACAGGGACAATTATCAGTTCAACACAGATGCAGATATACTAGGCAGTAATGTAGGTATGCACCCTGTGCATCAGACATAAAGCTTTTGTATCCCTGAATCCAAAGGAGAGAAAACAGGGATATGGCACAGTTATTATCACATACACACAGTGTTCTGTAGGGGGCAGGAGGCCTAGGCTGACACAAATGGTTGTTGAGTGTGTGTGTGTGATTAAGAAAGGGAAGCAGGCAGGCTGAAGCATGAAACTTTTGTGTGTGTGTTTGTAGGGGTCTTCCATGTGAAAGTGGTGTGTGAGAGTCTGCATGAACACAGTCAAGCTCAGTGCTAGCTCTACATCTTAATATGTTGGATAGGTGTGAGCCATGCATGGTAGAGTTGGCAGTTCATTGTTGGTGACTCCAACCATGAGAACTGGCTCTGCCAGAGATTGCATGCACCTCCACAGCCAAGGTCAGATGCAGTGCTGCTACCTGAACATGACTGATTTCTGCTGGATGTGTTCTCTTCATGGGAATGCCCAGGACCATGACACCATGGCATGCCACATTTGGGTGTGGATAGCATGCTCACCAATGGGCCTGTGGAAGTGCTGCCACTATGGGAGTGTGATCGGGCATAGCCATGTTGGCTGTCAGCAGATGTTGTAGCTGACCTATGCCCATGAGGATGACGTTCCCTTCCCAGCAGACGTTTCATCACAGACACTGCTCATTGCATGACAGACACACCTCAGTCCATCACAGATGCCCCTTATTCCAATGCGTCATTCTTCTGATTCAGTAAATTGGTGACATGGTGGAGGCAAGTCATGCATGTAGGCCTGTGCAACATCCACAACCCTAAGCATTTGTCTGGTGTGCCTTTCTGAATGTGCCTGTGCCTCCACAATGGCCCTAAACATATGTTGAGTGACACAGGAAGAGACACCTGCACCAGGTGGAGGAGGGACAGCAGACCCCCTACGAGCACCCCTATCAACCCTCCTGCATGTCAACTCTCCATCACTTTGGCTATGGCCAGACTCAACAGGCACTGAAGCCACAGTAGCCACACTTCCCTGCTCAATGTCCTCACCCTCCACCTGTCCAATATCAGTGGCCTCAGTAGACTGAGTAAACAGGACTGAGTAGGTGTAAATCTACTTGCTGTGTCTGGGGAAAATGAAGGGATGGCTGGATGTCAACCTCTGTGCCAGATTCAACCTCTGCACCCTTGAATGTGCCTTAGTTTTGCCACCATCATCAGTGTCTGATGAGACACTGACATCAGGTGACACAGTACCCACACTCCTGCTGTCATGATCACCTGTGAAAAAAAGAGAGAAACACAGGCACACATTAATACCTGCTCTACTATGGTGCAGTATATGCTAAACAACTAACAGTGCTGCCACTATTACCGACAGTACAGCAATACACACAACAGGCATAAAATGACACATTATGATATTTCTTTAAATTGATCTGCAGTACTGAAATAAATGTATTTGTCTTACCATCTGCAGGAGGCATGTGTTGCTAGGTTCCTGATAGTCCTGAAATAAGTTAAGCAAGAGGTAAGGGCAACATCATCACATTTAACAGTAAGACGGGTGTACTACATGTACTCCTCTATATCTGCATTAAGTGTACGTTCAACAAGAACATGGCTGACAATTCCAAACTGAGCTAATCACTGTACCAATCTTCTGTCACCCCCCCCCCCAAAAAAAAAGGATATGTAACACAGAAGTGACTTTTATTTCGATTGTTTTTACCCTCTGGTATCAGGCAACAGCAGCTGTATGCCTCCATACAGAGGTAATCATGTCAGTGAGTCTGTGGTGCAGCTGCTTGTATGTCTGGCTGTGGCTGCCCACAGAACTTATATTGGCAACAATCTGCTGCCATACTCTGAGCCTTTCTGGCATATTGGAGTGACCCCTTCCCAGAAGAAATGCCCCATGTTGATGGAGTGGGTCAACAATGATATTATTTTCAGCTTCACTGAAGGGGGCTCTTCACCTCAATGATATTTTGTGTCCTAAAAAACAACAGAATGCTAATACACATAAATATAACATAACTGCAAAGTAACTGCTCCAGTGACATTTAACACCCCTACCACACCATCTATTACACCTTCTATCCATATAATTTGCTAATACATGTAAACTATCCCTAACATAAACATCTCACATGACTTCTTCACCTATCCAATATGCTTTCCATTCATACATAAATCTCTCTACTCTACCTACTCTACTACCTTCTATCTTATCTCTCATCTCCAGCATTATTACACAACACTTAAACACCCTTACAAAATATACAATTCTGTACTATACAATTCTCATCTCAGCACTCAGATATAGATATATCATCTAGCCTATACTACTTACATACTTTTTAAAATAACAAAAAAAAATACTTTACAACATTAAATTATTTATCTATATATATCTATCTAACAGGCAAAAAAAAACCTTCTACCCTATTCAAAACCTATGTGCACAATCTAAGATATGATCCTAAGACCCAAAGTAACTGTTACCAGAATACCAACCTGCCTGGCTCACATTAATTATTAAATTTCACAACAATCAACCTTCAAAGTATCAGAAATAAAATACGAAAATTCCATGCCTGGATATTCCTGAATAAACCAGATAACTAGCTTCTACTGAAACTTGGCTGAAACCCTACATAAAAGACTCAGAATTCCTCCCCCCAGGAGATGCCTGCCTATGAGCTGCCAGACCCCGTAAAAAAGGAGAAGGTGCTGCTATACTCTTTCCTAATACCTTTAGCATCATTCCATAGTCCAACCCTATTACTCAATTCTTTACAGCCTAGATCCTTATATCACTCCTCAAAATGAACAATTCTAAGTATCTTTGTGTCATAACTATATACATCCCACCAGATAACAATATTCCCCTTCTAGAAATATTCTTGCCTGGATATCAAACAATATAAATAATGAGACAATCATCCTAGGTGACATAAACGTAACTGGATAGATTTTTCTGGTCACTCTCCATCATTTCATATCAACCTCTTCAACCTTACACAGTTGATAGCAGATATAACTAGACCCAATAGAAATAAAGACACTGGCTCAATTCTTGGATGGATAATAGTCTCAGACCCAAATAAAATTTCAGCAGTAGGCACACTTCCTTGTAGCATTAGTGATCACCTACCAGCCTATATACTTTGTAAAACCAACCCAATACCATCCCAACATCAGTACAAACAAAGTAGAAATCTAAGCAACTTTAATCCTACAACTCTTAATGAAACCCTGAGAAACATCAACTGGAATATACTAAAAATCCTGCCTCTTGATGAGGCTGTTAAGTTCAACTCCACATTCCTCAACATCTTAAACAAACTAGTCCCATTAAGACAAAAAAAGAGTAAAAACTAAGCATGCCATATGGCTATCTAAAGCTACCAAGCAAGTCATTACTGCCAGGGACAAAATATGGAAAAAATGTCAAAAATACAAGAATCCCACTGATCTTCTACAGTTTAGACAACTTCATAATCAAGCAAAGCTCCTAGTAATTAATGACAGAAAAGAATATTATCTAAACATTCAAAAAAATTACAAACAAAATCCAAAGAAATTCTGGAGCTCCATTTCATGTCTAATTAATCCTGGTACCAAAAACAACCCTTGCCCATTCCACAAGGAAAACAGCCAGTGAAAGAGCCACCCTGTTCTACTCACATTTTATTGACATAATAGCTAAACTTACCACTACCTTTCCCCATACTAATACTAACTCTCAACCATTATCACCTCCTACACAGGATACTACACCCCCTCCCTCCCTACCTTCTCTATCTCCCCTATACCCATCACTACTATAAAGAAACTTCTAAAACTGAAATATGGCTCCGCTGCCCCTGACAACTTACCCCCAGAATACCTACAAATGTCAGCAAGATCCACTGCCTAACCTATCAGCATATTTCTCAACAGATCTATCCAAGAGTCCTATCTTCCCACTGTCTGGGAAAAGCATGCATTATTCCTCTCCATAAAGGTGGTAATACTTTAGACATTTCTAATTTCTGACCCAGTGCTATTCTCTGCCCTCTTTCTAAAATCCTTGAAAAATGTATCCATTATTAATTCTAAACCATCTAATACTAACCCAGCTCCTCTTCTCAACTCAGCACGGGTTTAGGCCAGGTCATAGCACTACCACTTCCCTTATTTCCTTTATGGACACAGTCAATCAAGTCAGAAATGCTGGTAAACTTATGCCCTCATTCTTCCTTGACCTCTCAAAAGCTTTTGATACAGTCTCACACCCTCTACTCCTCAGTAAACTCTCCACCCTTTCTATCTCCCCCTGCCAAGTCTAAACTGGTTTGCTATCTATCTAAAAGACAGACAACAATCTACTAGGTGGCTTAACTCTTTCTCTCTATTTCTCAACTCTTCCACAGGTGTTCCCCAGGGCTCCACAATAGGGCTCCTTCTTTTAAGTATTTTTATAAATGACTTTCACTCCACTCTTATCAATGGATCAGCAGTACAATATGCAGATGATTCAACCATTATTTGCTCTGCTAAATCAACAACAGAACTTCTGCAAATCACCCAGAATGCCTTTACTGCTTCTGAAAACTGGATGGCCAACAATCACTTAGCCCTAAACCCTAACAAAACCAAATTGCTAATATTTACTCCTAAGAAATAACTCCCTGTTAACAAGTCAGATTTCACCATTCAGTCTCAAAACAACACCACTTTGGAGGTTGTCTCCCACACTAAATTACTAGGAGTTATTCTTGATGAAAACCTGACATTTGACCTCCACATCGACAACAATATATATAAAAAAATAATAAATCAGAAGCTAGGCATCCTCTACAGACAAAAACACTGCTCTACTAAGTGTAATCCTGCCTCAACATTTCTCCTGCATTCTCTCCTGTGTAGCGCCCCTCTCCTTACCAATATCCAGTCCACCATAAAAATCAAATTTGAGTCCTGCTACAACAAGGTAGCCAAGTTTGTTACCAATGTAAAACACTCTTCCCACCACTGCATCTCCCTTCAATCACTTAACTCATTACATCCAAGTGAGTCCTCCAGGTGCATCTGCAATTAACTCTTACTCACACCTCTAGGCGTCAAATATCGCCTGTTTATATTTGCATCAATAATTCCAAAACCATGCTATGTACAAGGTTTTAAAAGATTTCATCTTGAAGCTTACACAGGCAAACTCAACTGCATTAATGTTTGACCTCTATCTAATGCAGGTAAATGGATATTGACTGTTGTTTTTATGACATTTATTTATATAGATATAATTTTCACATTTGTCTAAGTATCTCAATAAACAAGTAACACAGACAGACCTCCTTAGCCTCATATGAAAGCTCTCAGGTAGATGACTAAAATACTGCTGACAGTATGTGTGTAACTTTAGTGGTTGCTGAGATATTGTAGGTTGTTTACTAAACATTACAAATGTAATAGCTACTTTGTAATGTTTTGTGTACTGTGATGGTGGTGCTGCGGTAGGGTTGTCGCCTCACAGTAAGATGCTGTTCGATTCTCAGCTAGAGCATCTTCTGCATGGAGAAATGTGTGAATGGGCATACCTTCATTGAAGGTTGTGCGTCAGAGCTGGCAACTTGCCATGTAAAAATCTACTGCCAATCATTAGCGGACTGTAGTTCCGCTGTAGCGACAACAAATCGGGAAAAAGCCGTGGTGGTGCAGTGGTAGCATTGTTGCCTCACTGCAGGAGGTTCTCCCGTTCGATTCTCGGCTGGAGTGTGAGGAGTACCTTCTGTGTGGAGTCTGCATGTCCTCCCCGTGGTTGGGTGGCATTCAAAAGACATGCATAAATGGGCGTGCCTTCGTTGAAGGTTTGACGTCAAGCTGGCACCTCAGCGTTCATGAAAATCTACCGCCAATCATTAGCGGACCTGAGTTCCACTGTGGCAACCCCTAACTGGGAAAAGCCGAAAGACAAACAACAACAACAAATGTAATAGCTACTGTGACTTATAAAATTCAGTTTAAGACCTAAAATTCAAAGAATAATGCCACCATAGAAATAGTTTGTGCTGTAGAGTTTGTCATTTATACTTTTTTTCATAACCCCTATGGTTCCAGAGATATGAACATGTGTTTCAAATGTGAGGACATAACTCGATTCTATCAAAAGGCTTATGTTCCGCCCATTGGAAGTTACAGTGCAAACTTCCTGAGCTCCATTGGAGTGAATGAGTTAACTGGCTTGTCACACTATCTAACCTACATACAACTAATCACAGCATACAAAATCATTTACAAACCCTCAGACTGTCCAGCTTTTTCCTCTGTATTAGCCCACTACCACCCAAACAGGCTACGTAGATCTGCATGTAGACATGCCAAAACTCTCAGCTGGCAACATGCTTTATTCCTCCTCTATAGCCAAGCTATGGAATTCTCTCCCAATAGCTATCAGAACCTCCAGTAACATTTCTCCTTCAAAAAATATCTGTGGCAACACCTCTCCACTCTATGGCAATGCAGATATCTCAACTCTCATCCATGTATAACCTGACTCCTACACGCTAAGTCATATTCACCTTAATTTATTTCCTCACCTCTTCAAATCTTCTTTCATCACTACTTAATAACACATATAATTTATCTGTTCTTCCCTTACTATCCATCCTTGCCCTTCTGTCTGTTAATAAATCAATTCTACTCTGCCTTCTACCACTTTGCTGGCTTATACTCTTGGAGTACCTTGTAAATATTTCTACTTGGCTGCTTAATCACAATATTACCTCTAAATGTATAATAATATGACTATTTGGTTAGTATGTACCTTTAAATTCCATAAATCTGTACATATCTTATGCTTATTTTCCTTCTATTCTGTTTTTGTACAATACTGTTTATTTTGCAATTACTATCTGTGTCTACTATCCATTTTTGAATTTTGTGTACTATTAAACTATCTTTGTGAAACTTTTCTCCCTGGGCTTCCACTGAAAATGGGTTTCTTTGGTCCAGTGGACTTTCCCGGTAAACAAATGGCAATAAATAAATAATAAATAAATATATTCCAGCATATCTGCTATGTAGGTAACAAAATGGGAGCATACCTCCTGGAGCTCAATACTCCTCTGTAAAGCTATCTTTGGAAATATTTTGTTTTTTCAAAGTCCTGCAAACATGTAGCAAGTGTCCTCACCATCAATTTGGCTAGCTTTTTATAACAGAATAGATTATTAATGGATTTCATCTGTTTTAGCCTCTGTTTCAGAGATGCTAATTACATCATAAGCAGCTGAATTACATGCTAATCAACCAGTTTGGTGGAGGTATTCAACAAGTTATAAAGCAACCATGTAAACTTCATGCTGTTTTTCTTGTGGATTTCAAAAGTAATGGAGTACAGACACAGAAAGTCTACCCAGACAGAATGTTAGGAGCTGATACTGCTTAACTGCATTTGTATGTGATACAGGGTGGAGGCAATGCTGCTACTGCTGCCAATAGGCCTAGGCCGAAACAGAGAAGAGTTTTCAGGCCACATTTAACTTATAGCTACATATATGACATGGACATTGTAGACTGCTACAGGGTGGGCAGGGACACAATACAGGAACTCTGCGACCTCTGCTGGTCTCAACTCAAAGCCAGAGCCTTTACCTGCCCATGTATGGATGAGTACTGCTTCCATCACAGCCAGCCCTGAACTAACACTGTGACAATTGCTGCATTTACAAGGTAAGTCCTGAACATGTACTGCATTGTATAATAATATTATGACATGTCCTTGTATTTCATCACTTGGTACAGTAAGCAACTACAAGATGGGAGATTTGTACAGAAATTAATGTAACGTGACATCAGAGATTTATTTTACTTGTATGTGTCCATTAGGAAGTAGTAGGCCTCAGGCTTCATAGATTCAGACAGTGATACATCCCCAAAGTACTGATGATCACTGCATGTCCTCAGTTTAGTACCATAAGTTTCTAATAGGAAACCATAACAGGCAGAAGTTAGAAAGTACATAGCAGTTTCTGACTTCACCACCCTCACAAGATCACACAGGCTTGATGCAAAACAAGGAGAGTAACAAGAGCAACATATCCTTGTCCATGCCATAACAGTAACAAAGCCTAGGTCCACCCCCTCGAAAAAAATGTAGCCTTCCATGTACCATGACAGGAACCCACCTTAGCTCCCTCACAAAACAGCAGTTTATGGTTGGTTGTGCTATCCAATCTGCCCTTCATTTGATGGGAACTGCATATCATAGTGTTCCTATTTAATATTTTCACACATTTTAAGGTAAATGATATAGACTGGATTACACACTACATGTCTCTGAGTATTGGTCAGATAACTGATAAATAAAACAACACAGAAAGGTAGGACACAGCTGTATATTTGCAAGAGATAATTATAACAGGTTGTGTGATCACTAAGTGGACTACATCCAAATATATTAAATATAATACATTTGCAAATAACAGATCATGCCTTGATATCAGTGTACATTCAGTTGCACTTGGTTGTGTAACAAATTACTTCATTTATTTTCTGCAAAGCTCTTTGTGTGGCAAAGATGATTTTCTGATGGTGAACTGGAGTGATTGTTGAGATCCAGACCTATGCAGTCATATCTCATGTGTACTAACATTTTCTACTGTGTATACATTGATTTTCCTCATTTTAACTATTTCTCAATTTTTTATAATTTTTTGGGGGGACACTGTTTGCATGATGCACCGCTTAGCACGAATGGCTTTAGCTATGTGCATGTCATTTGAACAAAGAGCAGCAGTGCACAAGCTGGATGAATGGGCCACCCAGGTAGCAGACAAAACCCAGACAGCCACAAACATACACTGGATACATTCAATTAATACTCTTGGCCATTGCGCAAAACACATTTCCCAGCAGTGCGCACTGTCAGTCAACGTGTTTGCATGATGGTAAGCGATGTGCAACACTTTTGAATGTTTCAAAAACAGAAGGTATGCATTCCCAGTAAGCACAATACCTCACTGGTCTTGATCTGTAGCAGGCATTCCTGGAAAGGTTTTGAGATTCTTTGCTCAAAGATGGGGTGTCCAGGAGTCCAAAGTCTTTGTTGGACTCTTAGTGAATGAACATGGGCCCAGGCTTTTGCAGAGGGACTATCGTGGCTCAGATTACAAGGCAGAGGCATGGAATAGTCTGGCCTAGATTCTGACCAGTGCTGCCAGTATCCCCTGCACTGGTGAACAATGTAGGAATCACTACAGTGACCTCGGGATGAGGAAGAGGGATATGTTCGATCATTGAATTGAGGAATGTAGGACTGGAGGCACCCACAGATGTCTAAGTATTACTTACATAGACTACTTGTAAGAGTTAAAAGCTGAATATAGTCAGGATCAGTATGCTTAATGGTATTCTTTTCTGTGTTTTCCACAGCCATCACAGATCGCGAACTGAATGTGTGAACCCATGCTGCTAGATTGGCATGAATGTGTAAAGCATGTGGTATGTATGCATCTGAACAGTACTGATATTTTAGCATTAAAAGTAAAATTACCTTTATTGGTTTATTATACAGTTATATTAAACTGAGCATTAATTTCTCAACTGTAATAGGAAAGTATACATGCTTTAGTTTGGAGGCCAAAACAACAGTTCACTATTACAGAGTAGTCACAGGTTGTGGCTTCAAAAACCATGGCCTGCTGTAAACTGTAATCAATATAACTGGAACGTGCATATGTGCAATATATGCACACATCAAGGATTTCTTGCTGCAGTCTGTAGTACATTGTGCATCTGTTAGGAATTGGGCAGTCTTAACAGTAAACAAGGTATTTATTAGGATTTGGTAGTCTTAAAAGCAAAGGTAAAAAATATAGTCAAATAATTGTATCAGTGCTTTGTATTTCACATATGAAGTTACTAATGTTCTCTATTTTTTTTCTCTCACTTAAACGCTTATCTTCTCTTTTTATTATCTTTTTAAATTTTTTTTTATTTTTTGTTTTATCCCACAGCACAGCGGGGTAGGCCTGTCCCATGGGATCCTCCTTTTTTTGTGGGAGACAGGAATGTTGGGGAAGGGATGTAGGAATGTCTGGGTTAGGTAAATTGGGCAAGTGAGGAAACAGTTGCAGACAGACAAGACAGACAAGACAAGAGACAGTGACAATGAAGGACACAAGAGGTGGGTTAACACCATGAGTGGGGAGATGTTGGGGACATCGCGAACCCATGGATGTTAAACTGGGAGACAGTGAGAATTGAGTCATCACCCACTGGACTGTCATTACTGTCACTTCACTGCACCGCTGGCTGCAGTGCCCAATGTCTGTGTCTCCTATGTGTACCCTGAATGAAGATGGAGATCAGGCCCTCCATCCAGCGTAGGCATACACCCACAGTGCAGCACACAATCCTACACACCATCCCTGTTTGTTCCCGTTAGGTGATAGACTCACCACCTCTGCTACTGTTCCTGGAGAGAGCCACAGACCTATCCTGTTGGGCAGAACTACCTGATGGGTCAGGTATTGCAGGGGCACCAGAGGGGGTGCTACTAGGTTGTGCACCAGATGTGCTGGACATGCTGGGCAGCAGTGCTATAGCCGGTGAACTGGGGGCAGGAGGATCCTGTGGAACAGGCGTACTCCACTGTGCTGTGGGGAAAAAACAAAAAAAAAAAGAGAAGATAAGGGTTGGGGTGAGAAAAAAAAGGGAGAACATTAGTAACTTCATATGTGACATACAAAGCATTGATACAATTATTTGACTATATTCTATTACCTTTACTTTTAACCATGCAAACTCCTAACAAATGTCTTCATTGCTTTTAAGACTACACAGTTTGTACCAGAGGCACAGTGTAGAACAGATTACAGCCACCAATCCTTCATGTGTGCATATATTGCTCATATGCATGTTCCAGTTATACTGATTACAGTTTACAGAAGGTCATTTGTGTCGCTGGTATAGAGGTCCAAAGTTACATTGCAATAATGATGAAAACCTAACAGTATTGTATATTTGGGAAGTATGGTTTCTGAACCCACAACCAATGACTACTCTCTAATACTGCACTGTTATTTTGTCCTACAGACTACTGCATGTATACTTTTATTTTACAGTTTAGAGATGCATGCTCACTCTTATTTGAGAATATGGAACTGTTTCTTTGTGCTACAGACTAAGGCATGCATACTTTGTTTTACAGTTTAGATATGCATGCTGAATTTGATACAACTGTATTAAATATCAACTAAGCATTCCTTAACCTAGAGTGCTACTAAATTACTACAAAAAATATTATTATTATTGTTATTATTATTAAATTACTATTTAGAACAGTACTGTTCTGCTGCATACATACCACATGCTTCTCACATCCTTAACAAATGTGTGCCATGGGACCTGACATTTGAGGCTTGCTCCATAGCAGTTGTGGAAAAAACAAACCAGAACAGAATACCATTATGAATACCAGTCTTGACTATATTCAGCTTTTAACTCATACAGTTCCTCACTGAAATTGATACTTACACATCTGGGGGTGTGTCACCTGTACTAAATTCCCCAATCCAATGGTTGAGGGTAACCCACTTCCTCCTCTGGAGGTCATCAAAGTGATGTCTACATTGCTCACCAGTGTGGGGGATACTGGTAGCACTGGTCAAAGCCCTGGGAATACTATTCCAGGGTTTAGACATGTATTCTGAGCCCAAGTAGTCTCACTGCAGCAACTGGGCCTATGCTTCTTAACTAGGAGTCCAGCAAAGACCTTGGACTCCTGGACACCCCACCTATGCACCCAAAAGCACAGTCTCTCACCAGCAACACCAGACATGTCTACTATAGCTCAAGCTCAATGCAGAATGAGCATTTCCCACCGATTACATTTTATATCCTGATGTTTTCCTGCCAATTGCATGTCTTGCTCTTACTGAGAGTGTGCACATTTTGGTTTTACAACATTTGAAAACATTACACATCACTTATCATTGCACAAACACAGTAGGTGTGGGTGTGCACTGACGGGCCACATGTTTGTGAGATGTTAAACAATATCCAGTAGGGTGAAGCACTGCAATTTCAAGATTCTTTGGTATACAGGCACTTTTGTAAATGTGCTAGTCAAATGCACCATGTCTACAGTTCTCCCACACTTACAGCTATTGCCACAAGAAGGTTGAGAAAACAGTTGTCTGTTGCTCTTCACTGCAATAATCTGCAATCTCACAACAGTAAAACAAAATTTGCACAACCTGTACTAGAACCCCAGACCATCTGAACTCCACACTTATACTTAATACCTGCTGCCACAGAAGTAGTGACATGAAATGCCCTATCTTAGTATTTATTGTAAAGTTCTCACTGTTAATCACAGTGCAGTATGGCTTACTGTGTTTGTGTGATGGCCAATAATATTAATTGAATGCATCTGGTTTATGTTTGTGGCTGTCTGGGTCCTGTCTGCAACCTCAGTGGTCCATTCCTCCAACTGTGTGCTGCTGCGCTTCATGCAAACCAGGTGAGTACAGCCAAACATGCTTGAGCTAAGTGGTGCATCGTGCAAACACTGGCATCAAAAAAAAAAAGAGAGAAAGAAGGGAGACATAAATGAAATGTAGGAAAACAATCTATGGCAGTGCGCCAAACAATTTTAAATGATGAATACTCAGGTAAGGGAGAAGTAATTGTCATGCTGTCCTACAGTCTGCTATTGTGGCCAGCAAGCTTACATGGAAATGGTATCCTCATCATACCTCCAAACTGTCCACAATTTTGCAGAATGTCCAGACGTTTGTATTATAATTTTGGGATGTCCCTTGTAAAATATGTAGTTTTCTGGAAAATCACTGAAGATTGAAATCAATACACTATGACATACATTTCAGTTTTGTACTTCATGTGACATCCCCTCTTTAGACCAATAATCAAGGAGCCTGAATCCTCCCCACTGACACTGTAAAGGGACATTCACTTGGAACAAAAGTGGAGATACCCAGTATTTCCAGATGCAGTTCTCTGCATCAAGCACAATTTCCCTTAAGTGCACATGGGGAACACACTCTACCCAGGGTCTGGGTTTCTCTCTCCCCAGGTCCCCAGTAAGACTCCCCACTGGCACAGCTGCAGAGTTAAGTCCTCAGCTGAGTGTCTAAGCCAAGTCCTCCACCACTCTCTCTGTGAAACCAGTGCCTCATGTCCATGCTCTAAGTAGCTGACACACACACACTCTCTGAGATTTCATTTGCACTCACACACACACACACACACACACACACACACACACACACACACACACACACACACACACACCTGGGAAAGGCTGGCACAGGTTTAATTGCTATGCCCACTTCTGCCAGGGCTATAAGGTAGTTACTGCAACCAGCCACTCCCAAGCCAGCCACTCTAAGGCTACAGAGTACAAGGGTACAGGGTACAGGATAAGAGTAAGGGTACAGGGGTACTCAATTATACTAAGTGAAATTAATATCAATATGAAGAGTCACCATAGGTTCATAGGTTGGTACTTGGCTATCAGCCCTAGGGCCTATGCAAGCCTAGCCATAACAATTCTCTGGATATTTCTTCCCACAATATTTACTTCTCTGGACCCCTGTCTAGCAGGGCGACTGACATAATCCCCAGGGTGAATTTCCTATCTCCCATCCAATCATCAAGGTTCCTTTTGAAGAGGGCCAATTAAGCGCTCTGCTTGACATGTATGGGCAGTCTATTCCAGAGTATGGGGAGTCTCTGGGTCAGGAACCTATCCCTCAAGCATATTTTGTTCATTGTGATGACAAGGTTTAGATCCCTGGAGCGTGTGGCTCTGAGGGATTGGGATTTCTTTAAGTGGGGCATGTCCAACAGCTCAGGGTTTGACATGGCCTTGTATGTTAAGCAGAGATCGCCTCTGAGTAGACGATATGCCACAGAGTATAGCTGGAGTTTTTTTAGACGGTCAGCATATGGCATCTGCTTTAGGCCTGTGATTCTTTTAGTGAGGTTATTTCTGTGGACTTTCCAGCTGTTGCAGATGTCTTGTGAGGTACATACCAAATGGGGCATTATACTCTATAATGGGTCTAATGATGGATGAGTACAGTCGGACAATGACCTCCTTTTTTCTGGATGAAAAGCTCTTAGTGATGAGGTGTGCCACATAGAAGGAGTTCCTGACTGTTGTGGCTTTGTGGTTATCGAAAGTGAGACCAATGTCCACCTGTGTCCCTAAGTCTCTCATCACACTTTTGATGTTTAGTGTCCTGCCACCTATGTGGTAATTCATGGGTACATGTTTTTTTCCAAAGGGGATAACTATACATGTCTTGGCATTAAGCTTGAAACCATGGCTCTGGCACCAGGCATCTGTTTCTGTAAGGCCCTTTTGTAGAATATCCACATCATTTGGGGATTCAATAATGGCCCCAGTTTGCAGTCATCTGTGAACTTTGTTAGCCAAAGTACCTTAGTGTTGGCCTGTACTTCAGAGAAGTAGATGCCAAACATGAATGGTCCCTGGACTGAACCCTGAGGTACTCCACTTGTCACTTGTCTGGAGCTGGATTTGGAGTCAGCTACTTTTAAATTTTGGGTTCTGTCAGAAAGCCAGTTGGCAACCCATCAAGTGACATAGAGATTTATGCCCAGCTTAGTAAGTTTATCTATGATTCCAGAGTGGGGGATGGTGTTGAAGGCCTTGGCAAAGTCCAGATAGGCTGTGTAGACCGCCTTACCCTTGTCCACAGCTCTGGAGACTGATTCAAAAAAGTCAGTCAGATTCAGGAGACAAGATCGGCTCTTCACAAACCCAAACTGGGTGGGGTCCAGTGTTTGAAGGTTGCCAATGTCTTTGTTTATAAGTTCCATGATAATGTGTTCCATGTCCTTGCAGATCAGGCTTGTCAGACTGATGGGACAGTAGTTTCTGGGATACAAGGTGGATCCTCCTTTGTGGAGCGGGATAACTGTAGCTGTGCACCACTCAGTGGGCATGAAGCCTGAGGTGAGGCTATGATTAAACATGAAACTTAGGTGAGGTGCCATTTCATTTTGTAGTTCATGTAGTACACAGCCTGGGATGTCATCTGGTCCCATGGATGCTGTATTCTTAGCTTTGAAGAGTGCAATTTTTACCTGTGTGGCTGTGATTATCAGAATTTGGCAATCTTATGGTATTGAGATGGGCCCTTTAGGGGTGAGAGGGGGATGAAGTTGGCACTAAATCAATCTGCCAGGATATTGGCAATATCCTTGGGATCAGTATATTTAATGCCATTCTGTTGTAGCTCAGAGCAGATCTGAGCATTGCCATTTAGATTCTTGACATAACTATAGAATGCCTTGTGGTTGTCTTTGTAATCTTTGGCAATTTTATTTTCATAACTAGCTTTTGAGGACTTTATGAGGGATCTCAGCTTCTTACTGAGGCTGGTGAGGGAGTTTTTTGCATCCTGGGATTTTCCTCTTTTCTGCAACAGTTTCTTCCTTCTGTTGTATAGTTTGTTTATAGCAGGGGACCACCAGATTGGCTTCCTTTTTTTGGAGAAGAGCATCTTGGTTCTATTTGGGATGGCACGATTCATGCACAAGTGGATGTGCTCGTACAGTGCCTTAGTGTAGGATTCTGCAGTAGAACATTCAGATCCCGTCTGAGTGGGTGTTGTGAAGTTTGTCACTTCTGACTTCAGTAGCATGAAGTTGGCTTTGGAGAAGTTTTTTAAGGAGGTTTCCTTACTGGGGTGGGGGTGGGATGTGGATGTCAAAGGTGATTTGCTTATTGTCAGACCTGACTAATGAGGGGGTGACCACTGGTGTGGAGCATCTATCTCCCATGTTGGTAATGACCAGGTCTAGGATATTGGAGCCCCTGGTGGGACAATGGATTAGTTGATTCAGGGCATTGGACTTTATGAATTTCAAGAACCATTGGGAAAAGGAGCTGGTACCTCAGTAGTTTTCCCAATTAATGGCAGGGTAGTTGAAATCACTCAGTATTAGGGTGTTTGGTTGTATCTTAATATTTTTCAGTATGTTTAGAAAGGTGTAGTGATAATCTTGGGGCATGGTGGGGGATCTGTAGCAAGCTACAATTTGGATTGCAGTCTTACCTAGTGTTAGTTGCACCTGGAGAATTTCAGATGCATTGTGTTGGGCAACTAGCCTGGAGGTGTGAATATCCTTGGTGAATATGGACACTCCTCCACCTTTAGCGTTTTGGTCTTAGTTTTGTGGCCGAAAAATGTGGTAAGAATTGTAGCCTGGAATTGCAGGGGTGCTCTCTGGAGCCTTGAACCAGTTCTCAGCTTCTGCACAGATATCGATGTTCTCCATTTTTAGGAGTGCCTCGAGAGTGTGCATTTTGAGGTTTAGACTTCTAGCATTGAATAGCATTATATTCAGATTTTGCATGCTTGTATCTGTTATGGTGGTGGTTTTATCCTTTGAACCTTGCTTAAAAATGGCACTATAGGGGTGGCAAGAGCTTTAGCCAGTAACCTGAATTCCAGGGGTGACAGGTGCTGACCATCTCTGGCAAAGCATCGTGGTTTGTCGATCATGTCTTCCCAGGCAGACAAATACTGGATCCCCTTTGAATGACACCAGAAGCTTAGCCAATTGTTGAAGTCAATCATTTTGTCCTTATACTGTGGTATCATTCTGGATGAAGGCAGGATGCTACTCAGGTCTAGGGTCATACCTGCCAGGGTCACATGATCAAAGAGCTCTTCCATGTCTCTTTTCATGTAGTCCAGGGAGGTACGTCTCAAATCATTCACTCCAGCATGGACAATGACAGAGTCGTATTTGTGCTTATTGTGGAGTGACTTGAGTGCATGCATTATGTGGTGGATCCTGGCACCTGACAGGCAGCTGACTGTAATTTTCTCCTTGTTCAGTCTGGTGAGTGGGACATTGGTGTGCCTGACTATAGAGTCACCTATGACTAAAGTGTTGGGTACATTGTCTTGCCTTAGGGGCTGTTGTTGGGTGGCACACTGGTGTTGTGAGCTATGTGTCACTTTGGTTGTGACTAGTATTTGCTTTTCGGCTTTGGAAGTCCTTGTTGCTTGGGCAGGATAATGTTAAGGGCCTCCGCATATTTGGGTGTTGATGGTGTGGGTTTTGAAGGGCTATGAGTTGCTTGAGGTGTAATGCAGGTGTTAACCTTCTCCTCTTGACTATCTAGCACAATCTTGGCCAGAGAGAGCTTTGCTTCCAGTTTGGCTATGTAAGTGCATCTCTCGCAGGTTGTAGTGTTGGTTGGTAGGAGGAGAGGATTGTCTGTGTACATGAGGCAGTTGCCACATTGCCCCAGTATGCCCAGATTCACCAGGTGGACAGGAAAAATCACTGGAAGCTGACCCTTGGATATGCCTGTTTAGGTGCTTTTTTGTAAAGAGCTGTTTTCCCTTACCTTTGCAAGGTACTTTGCAATTATAGGCTGTTTGGTGCCTATGATTAATTTCTCCTTATTGACAAGGAGAGCTGAGTGCTTGAATCAGTTTCAGACTTCCTAGTGATTTCTTGTAAAGTTTAAGAGCTGTTTTCCCTTACCTTTGCAAGGTACTTTGCAATTATAGGCTGTTTAGTGCCTATGATTAATCTCTCCTTATTGACAAGGAGAGCTGAATGCTTGAATCAGTTTCAGACTTCCTAGTGCTTTCTTGTAAAGTTTAATAGCTGTTTTCCCTTACCTTTGCAAGGTACTTTGCAATTATAGGCTGTTTAGTGCCTATTATTAATTTCTCATTATTGACAAGGAGAGCTGAGTGCTTGAATCAGTTTCAGGCTTCCTAGTGCTTTCCAGCAGGTTCTAGAGCAAGTGCTAGTCACAGGGGTTCAGATTTTAGTGCTACTACTGGGAAACCAGCTAGTTCTAGGGGAAAATTTGAAGAGCAGACTTTTTGGCACCTGGAATAGTTTAACTGTAGCCTCGCAGTGCTGCACGATGTGAAAAATGTGCAATCACATGCATTTTTAAGCCAGAAAGTTGAAAGGGATAGAAATCAGCCCAAAAAGGCTAATAAAATTACAATTTCAGAACTGGAAACCACTCCTCTAGCATTAGATAGGCAGTACAATGCTCACCAGTCCCACTGGTAAGAAGCAGGACTTCCCTCTACCACAGCAAGGTCTGGATAGCTCTGAACACAGAAAATAAAGTCCTGAGACAAGTAAAGCCTGGGATATGGACTGGCTAGAAAAGGTGGGAAATGAGCAAACAAGATAGTATTTTTTTTTGTTGTTGAAACAGGCTAAACAATGCAATAATACAGTAAATAAACACAGAAAAGGCTAACACACTTGAGTGTGTAGTCCTAAACAGTAAATGCAATTAAAATTCTACAAAATTAGCAATTTAAAACTTTTTAAATGAAGCAAGGCAAGTGCATAACTGAAAAATGATTTAAGAGACAGTAACACAGCAGAATAAGTAGCTAGTCTACATATACAGAGAAGTTTATATATACAGAAAAGCAGCTAAAACATGTAAACACTTCAGATGCAGTGCAACCTAGAGGACTTGAGTTGTAGCAATATTAAGGCAATTACAGTTATAATAAATGCTATAAAATATACTCTATATTTCCAAAATGTTTGAGAAGCACAGTCAGAACACAAGGAGATTCAGGCAATTTTTTTTTTTTTTGAAAGGGAAAAAGGAGAAACAGAAGGCCTTATCAAATGTTCTCTCTGTATTAGGTAGAATGAGCTAATGACACTAGACTGGGAGGAGTGTCCCAGATCAGATTTACAGTAGGGGCGGGCAACTGCAAAGCCACCAAGTATAACAGCAAGACACCAACAGGGAGGGAGGGTGGGGACAATATTACAGCTATTAGCCTACAGACAGTAAGCACTACAGAAAGCCACACAATTAAAGTTTTTAAACAGATAAAGGAGCAATGACACTCTACAGAATGCTTTTAACTGCAAACAAATCAGTTACCCATGTAGATTAGTTAATAGCAATAAAATACACTCAAAAACTATGCAGCAGGCAATAAAAATTGCTATATATAAATTGCTAGAAACAATAATCAGTATAAATAATCAAAAAAAACAGGATAATATATATCTCAGCTAAGAGTTGTAGTCAACACCTCTCCTCCACTCTGCTCAGTGTGTATAGACAAACATATATGAGTACTCTCAAAGGTTAAAATATTCACTAAAGGACCAGCCACAATTGAAAAGTTTAAATATATTTAATAATAAATAAGAATATAACATAAAAATACTAAATATTTATGTACAGTAAATACCAGAGTTTCAATGGGAAATATTAAAAATAACACAGCTGGAAAGATTCAAACAGTTACAGAAAAACTTAACTATTCTCACTATATTTTCCTGACTGATCTAGAGAATTACTGTTCATGCTTACTTAATAGAGCAAGGCAAGATGAAGTAGGTGTACAGAATGACATCACATACATCTGGTCATCTGACTTCTGGTTCCCATGTAAACCCCCATTGCTAGAATCTGCCTGGATTTAGCACCTACATGTCAGTAATACATACACAAGAGCATTGCTCAGATCTTATGCAGCTTCTGGAAGTCATAAAACAATTACTACCTTCTACTCCTCCTACAGAGACTAACAAAAATGCTTCTTACAGACACTGCATCTTTGGCTTCATTCAAAACTGTGAGATAACATATTTATGGCACAGGCCCAATAATTTAGTTTTCTTACTATTTCTCAAAGTCAGATGGATTGAGATTAATCTCTTTGCTTCCAGTATCCTCTGTTACAATATATACATTTAAACAATTACAATAATGTATGTACATTTCTTTTCTGCCCAGCACAGCATACTGTTGATACATTTTAACCCAAGCAGCTTTGCAAATCCATTTTCAACACAAGCATCTGTTCAAATCAGTTTGATATTCAAATAGCATATAATTGTTTACTAAATTCCATCTAGCTGTGCAGGCATATATTACAGATCCACTGCCCTACTTTTTCTGGCATTGCTGTCAAAACTATGAAAACCCAAACTGGAACAAAATAAAATGCCAAAAACACCTAAGAGGATGGTAGAAACCACTGACACCACTGGAACCAAGTGGCACTGCTGCTAACAGTCAGAATTGAAGAGCTGTATAACAAGGAAATGTAGATGAACACTTTAATAACAAATATCCGTAGTTGTTGAGGCTTTTCTTCCTGTTAAGGGACTTCATTAGAACTGCTGGATGTCATAAAATACCCAGTACAAATATAATCATTTCATGTCATGTGATACAAAAATTGACCAATACCATACAAAAAGCATTTATGAAATTGCAATAACAGTCTTAAACATTACTTAAAAGTAGCATACAAATCAATATTAAAAACATATATAAACATATATATGAGCAAAACTGTATACTAAATGTAAAATGTTGTTATACTTCCATTTGTTTCAATTTTGACACTGATGAAATTGAACATGCTTCATTCAATCCAGGCATTTCCAAAGCATTTCATTTTAACTGCCATATCAATTGAGATTTAGATATTCATAGATTAGCAGTAGGCTAACTGCCCTGATGGGCCATTGTATGTGATATCATTTACTATTAGCTCTGTACAGTGCTGAACATTGTTTTTGAGATTTCTGACATATATATATATATATATATATATATATATATATATATATATATATATAGAAGGCTTTGTATGGTTGCCCTTCCCTTGTGTGGCAATTGTTAGTTCATATCTTGCTTTTGGTTGATTTAGAAACTTAAAAACAACACAACCAACTGGTACTCGTGAACACAAAAAAACAGCAAAACTTGCAGATGTTCTCCTTTTCCAAAACTTTATTCCATAAGCGCTTTCGTAAGGACTAGTATCCAAACTTCCTCAGACAAAGTTACACAAGCAATCAATGACTTGTATATTTATGCAATTAATAAATAAAACAATAAAGTAATTATATAAAAAATCCAATTGAATAATTAAATAAACAACTCAATTCCTTTCCTCCTATGGAAAACTATTTACTTTGTATTTCCATATATAATTCATGATTTTATTACTAAATACCTAGACACTAAATTAGTGACTTGAATTAATATAAAATACAAATGTATTAAGTAGAAAAATATATGTATATAAAAATATTTATGGTATGATTGAATAAGTAAAATACCTGGGGCTATATTTTGTGTTACCCCCCCACACACACACACACACACACACACACACACACACACACACACACACACACACACACACACACACACACACACACACACACACACACACTCTATCTAACTGTTTAAGTTTCAAAATGCATTTAATAGAAGCATATTCATTAAGTCCAGTGTGTGATTGTGCAAAGGTTCTAATTTGCCACAACAATTCCTTTTCTTCTAACCTTAATGCCCATGGCCTTCCTCTTTTGTTATATAGTTCCTGGTGCACAATGGCAAACAAAAATGTGTGAGTGAGGTGTTGCAATATGTGCCTAGCCAAAGCATTTGTGGTGGTACCTTTACTTATATGATACGTATCCTCGTATATGCATTGGCGCACTGTCCTTTCTGTCTTTCCTATATAAAAGGATTGGCATTGTTGGCATATAGCAGCATAAACAATGCCCTTTGACTCACAATTAAATTTACCTAATATGTTGTATTCAACATCTCTTATGGTTATTTGTGTGCCCACGTGAATATGCTGACATTGATGGCAGTGAACACATTTGTACATACCCATATTCTTTTTTGTAATACTACTTGGAAGTTCTAAGATGTCCTTTAAATATTGGCCACACCGATTAATAATGTGTGGCAATTTTTCAAACTTTTTGATGATGTATGTATCTTCTGCTAGCAGTGCCCAATTCTTATAGATAACATTTGAAACATTTTTGCATCCTTTGAAAAAGTTTTTGATAAGTGTGGGACCACCCATGTCTAATATGCCTTTAGTATGGGAATTCGTTTGTACATAACTATTTATAACACCATCTGACTCATGAATAAAATCATGATATCCATTAAATAGGATAGGTCTAAAATGTCCCATGTTTCTCTTGTTAACCACTTCTTGCCTTAGTTTATCAAATAGTCTGGGTGGATAACCTCTACTACTGAACATGGATCTAAGTAAACTACATTCTACTTGGAAATCATCCTCGAAAGGAATCATCCTTGATGCCTTGACCAATTGGCCTTTCATGACCACCTTCTTTTGATGGAAGGGGTAGCTGCTAGAAAAATGCAAGAAAGTATTGGAATATGTGGGTTTCCTTTATATAGTTGTTCTAAATCTGTTATGTGACTGATCTTTTGATATGTACACATCAGATAGTTGATAGCTTCTGTTTCAAATTGAAAAAAAAATCCATAAAGTGAAACATTTAATCTCTTCTCTTCTAATTGGAACTGTGGTATCATGGCTGAAATGAAAATTGGTGGTGGAGTACAAAGCTGTTTCAAATCATTTTTAAAGAAAATTCATGTTCCCAATATGTTAAAACACAATTGGTGAAGCTACCACCACAGGGTGCACCCATGGCAACACCTGTAGTTTGTTTATATGCTTGACCATCAAATAACATGAAATTGTTGTGGAGAACTAGTTGTAAGAGTATTTCCAAGACATGTATTTCATTGTTATCCATGCCTTTGGCATACAATAGATGCCTAACCCAATCTATGCCTTGATCTTCTGAGATAACAGTGTATAAATCTTTTATATCAACTGTTAAAAAATTGTAGTTGGCATTAAATTGTAATTTATTTATGGCTTCTAAGAATCCCCATGAATCTGGGCAAATATGTTCTTCCCCTTTTATGATTGGTTTTAGTTTTCCATCAACATATTTGGCACAAGCATTTACAATAGAGCCTCGTCCGTCAACTATAGGTCTAAAAGGCAGATCAAAGACACTCTTGTGTACTTTAGGACACCCAAAAATGACCGGTGTCTTTGGTGCTGCCATGGTTAAGTAGTGAAGTGTATCCAAATTGATACTACCTTCCAAAAACAGATCGTTAATATAGTTATAAATTTGCTTATATGCAATGTTAATTTCATTAACACTAATCAACTCATAACAGTCATTTTCCAAAACATCATGCATCTTTTTTATGTAATCATGCTCATGCATAAATATAAGCCCCCCTCCCTTATCGGGTTTCATTACCCGAATTCTGTGTAACTTCAGGGACACCAAAAAGTCCAGCTCATCTGGAGTTATATTACTAGTAGTTTTCTTAGAAATATTACTGCGTATACCATCTTTCAAATCCATTTCACAAATGCGTTTGAATAGTGCTATAGTAGAGTGTAGTGGTGGGGTGGACAAACTCGAAACTTTCAAATCATGTGTTAAGCAAGGTGTATTGCCCATTAACACTGTTAAATTAAGTTTCTGAGTGAAAATTTTCAAATCTAAAATGGCTTTTGCTAAATCAGCCCTTTTGTCGGGCACAAAATAAAGCCCCCTAGACAAAAAATCAACAAAACACATATCCAACTGAAAATTGGTATAGTTAAAAACTTTAAAGTCACCTTGGGAGCTCAATGTAATCAAAAGGCTAGCAAGCGAGCCATGGGCTACCTCCTCTGGTGATTCTGCTTCTTCCGTTGCTGCCCCTGACAGCTGGAATTCTGTTATGCCAGAGTAGCTTTCTGATGAGCACCCTGAAAACCCTGTCCATTCATATTATTTGATGTGAACCCCGGTGTTTGTCGTGGACCATTGCCATTTTTAATTCTCTCACTCCGCCTAACCTGTGGAGGTTGAGTGTTATTGTCAGAGCCTTTGTCCTTACAAACGTTGTCAAAGGGGCGTGAATCATGGTTAACCTCATCAGTGCCAATGAAATTAGATACTTGTGGAGGTAAAGGATAAGCATTGCCTTTTTCATAGGCATAGACATCCCTATTTTTTTTTTTTTTAGCCTCAATGCTTCTCTTTCTAACCACATCAATAGATGAAAAATTCAACCATAATCGAATTTATACCTGGGGATTTCTGTACTGTTGTAATGTTTTCCAGGATTTCTAGTTCGCTTTAGTAGTCAGTTGTATGTGATAATGTTTTATGAGGATACCTAGGAATTCCATGCCTTGTCTGTCAAATAAGCTAATAAGCTCTAGATGGAAACTAGATTTTGGAATAAGTCCGACAGGATACCTCCACTGATGGAGACCCTTAGGTACTACCCTTTTATTAATGCATTGTTGCAGATAACTAATTTCCAACTGTAGCTTCCAGTATTTTAATAGCTTTTTGTCAAAGTCATTCAAGTTAGCTATTATATTAGAATTGTTGTTGACTGAAGAGCTTGGAGAGTGTAAATTGTTATCTTGGTCACCACCAAAAAAGGTTAGGGTTTTTAGATATTTGCCAATGACAGGTAACATGTTTAGTGTATTTTGCAGTTGTCCTTGACTGTCATTTTGATTCAAGCTGTGATCAGATGTTATAGTGCTACTTCTGGTTGCATTGTTCATATTTTCACAGCTGTTTGATACTTGAAAATGGGACAAACCTTGTCCATTGGGAATTGAGCTGTTTAACGAATTGGTAGGCAGACAGAAGCCACTATTTCTCTCATTATTGAGTTTTTTAGACGGAGTATCCACTCTGCCTAGCAGTTGTTGCACCAAAAGGGTCAAATTACCTGCAGTATTTGCTTCGTTGTTGGTGCTCACAGTTGGATTGAGTTCATCTTGTGAAAATAAGGATTGTGAGGAGATACATATAACTTCAGAAACTTAAAAACAACACAACCAACTGGTACTCGTGAACATATGCTGAAGATTCCCAGGATAAGGAGTGCTTCTAAGGAGTGGAGTTTTTCATTTAGGTTCCTAGCTCTGAGTAGCAATACCTTTATGTTTCACAGATTCTGTTTTGTTATGTTGCCAACTTTAGAAGAATGATGCTGCCTAAAAAAGGCACTATGAGGTGTACAAGGATTTAGCCAATATAAGAAAGCCTTGGGGGATAACAGCATCCCAGTCCTGGCCTAGCATTTAGGACAGTCCATCTCCTCCCACCAGAAGCTAAGCTAATTACTGAAGTCAGTACTATTTTTGCTCATATTGTGGCATCATTCTTGGTGGTGATGGAATGCTGCTCAAGGTTAGATTCAAACCTGTCTAGAACACATATTATGAGAGCTCCATCACATCTCTCTTCTATGGTCTGGGGCGGTATGCCTCAAGTCATTCTCAATCACATGCACTATGAGTGTGTGATATATGCAGCTGTGGTGCAGAGACTTGAGTGCATGTGTGATGTAGAAAATCCTGATACCGGGTAAACAACTGACTGTGACCCTGTCCTTGCACAGTCTTGTGAGTGGTGCATCAGTGCATATTGCTATGGAGTCACCTATGAGTAGAGTACTGGACTTTGTGGAGGTTTGCCTTATGAGATTTTGATTTGAAAGTGCTTCACAGATGTATGTTTCATGGTCGGTGCTGACTGTGATGTATGCTTGTGAGGTTGCTGAAGGTACTTGTTTCTTAGGTTACATTTAGGTGACCTTTGTGGTTTATGTAGGTTACTTTTAAGGGCATGAGTATATGTAGGTCTATATATTTGGTCTGAGCTGTGTGTGATTGGTTTAATATGGTGTTGTGTGGTACTGACAACCTGCTTCTTGTTTATAGTGGTTTTGAGTGAAAGATTTATCTCCAGTAATGTTATACAACTACATCTCTCACATAGTGTGTCAGTTTGTTTAAGTAGTAGGTGGTTGTCAGTAAAACTAGCAATTGCTACATTGTCTCAGGATGCCTATTGCAGCCATGTTTGCTACAGAGATAATTGAAAAGTGCAAATCCATAGTTCCAGGTATTTACTAATGTGGCTAAAGGGGGAATTGCATCTATGAGCTTTGGAGTTGATTATTGCAGTGCTATGTGGAAAAACAATCTAAATTTGTAAGCAAGAAGCAATGTGCCTCTTAGCACAAACCAGAACCTCTTCATGCAGTTACTCAGGGAATTATGTTGGCTTATAGTTTAGGTATTGATTTTTGGTATACCAGTAAGTGTGGCTAGGGAAAAAAAAAAGTTTTGGCCTCAACAACAGGTAGGTAGTAAATAAGTTGTCCAACCTGGCTGTGAGATTGACTTTAGATGTGCCCTGATGTACCATTGATTAACTTGGCAGTTTATAACACTATAACTGGGAAGTGGAGTTAACAAAGGTTCCAAAGAGAGAAAATTAAAAAATGAAAGTGCCTGCATCTGTCAAATACAGGGTTGCATGACTCTGTCAGCCACTACTGTTAAGCTGAAGAGCTAAACTGAAAGGACCAATAAGAAAGTAGCTAGAACTTCAGTCAGTAATGTTTACCCTTCAACAAACAGCAGTAAATTACTCCTTGCCACTGAATAACTGGGTGTTATTGAGGTGGTCAAATGGGTGCGATCATTGCAACGAAAAAAAGTTGGCACAGCTGATTGAAAACCAGCTCATCAGATATTGTCAGGTTTTTATTGGTGTGAGACTGCAAACAGTCGGGATTGGGGAGTTAGCCCTTTTCTCACTATAGAGCAATCTTGGAGTTGGTATATGCAATTCACAAAGGTTGTGAGGTGGTGCAGGAGGGTTCCCCCCCTGCAAAAGAGAATGTTAATGTTTTCTTTTAATTTCAATTTTTTTTTCAATCGACCAGTTTTGTCAGTCTTGTTGCTCTCAATTATACGAGTATACAACTAAATGTCATATACTTGAATAATCACTACTGATTTAAGCCAGTTTACACTTTGACTAGAAAATCAACTTTAACTGTACTTTAAAGTAAAAAATAAATGTAAGACTGTGAAAAGAATGGAAAGTTGCAAAGAAAGTTTTATTAGCAGCATGGAGAAAGAATCTAATGAATTATCAAGTGAAAAACATTCAGTTTGTAACAAAACAGAAGATCTCATGAATGCACAATATAAGCAATTTCAACTGAAACTAAACTAAAAAAAAGTGTGCAAAAGCACAGGAAAAATTCTTTAACTATTAGTAAGTGCTAACAGATTTATAGATGAAACCATATAGCTCTTATCATGGAATTACAGTGGTTTTCATTTCAAGGGGCAGCAATAATAAAAGAGTCGATAGCTTTTTGCACTTTGAATGCAAAGCACATTTTGTGAGAATATAAGGATAATGATAGAATGAGGATATTCAAGCTGAGGGATAAGTACTTCATTGGAAAGAGCCCAGTAACTGTGAAGTAAATTGGTTGGCTGTAGTGTAGCACACTTTTAATTGAGAACTGACTTTATTAGAAACTAAATCAGTGTATAGTTTAAAGGAAAGCTTTATGTCCAAGGTCAAACCAAGATACCCTTAGGGACTTGTGCTGTGTGAGTGTTATTTGGCTCCATTGTGGCTAAGCATTGGTTATTAGCCAAATTGTTGTGGTACACTAGATAACATGGTATCTTTTTTGTGGTACTAAGTACCAGTTAATTCCTAGGGGAATCAGTGACATATTCAGTAGAATTGGTTTTGGAGTTCTTTTGAATGTGATTTCTGGTTGGCCCTGACCTGTGGAGAATATAATCCATGTAAAAGGTAATCGAGGGTGAAATTAAAAAAAACAATACCATTAATGTGTATGGAAAATAGTACTGGACCTTGGATTGATCCATGTGAGATACCCGATAAAAGCTCACTCCTCACTAACTGTGTTGTCAGACTGAATCTTGAATGTTCTGTGCTTAATGTTGTTTTTGAATCATGTTAGGGTACTGGGGCTGAATCCTATAATCTTTAGTTTGTTTAAGAGAATTCTGTGACCAGCAATTTCAAAAGTTCTGGTAGAGTCTGTATATATAGTTCTAGTTAGATATTATTTTTCCATTGCTAAAGAAACCTTGTCTCTAACTGAGTAGATTGCAGTTAGTTATTTTGTCCTGTTCCAAAGACACTTTGAGAACCTGTTAAGAAGCCATATTGATGTACGTGGTCCAAGACTTCTTTATAAAGGTATTTTTTTCAGATATTTTGGTAATATGGCATAGATTAGAAATCTGACTAAACTCTTGTAGATAGAAGGAGATGATTTTTGTTATGGGAATGATTAAAGTATGTTTGAACATGGGAGGTCAATTCTAGTAATAAGAGAATATTAAAAATGTATGCTAGAGTGTTAGCTAGAATTTTTCAGGAAAAATGCTGTAATGGTTTGTGTTTACTTTTTCCTTAAGTATTTCTCATACTTCTGTCACAGACTTAGAGAAGATGGCTTGAAAAGAAAAGGGTGTTGCATTTATTCGGACTGGACATTGGGTTGAAAATGACTTTACTGAGTATGTGTGAAGGAGATAGTTTTATTTGTAGTGGTAGTTTGACAGTTGGAACTAGAGTTTGGGGAGAAGCAATAAGAGTTTTTGAATTGTGTAGGCAGAGAGTGCCCATTCCTTCTGAATTTAATTTTGTTCATGTAGGCTACTGCATTAATTATTTTCCAGAAAAATTTGGATTAGATAATATGTTTGTTTTTTGTTCTTAACTATGTAGTCTTGACCTGTATACTACTTGGTTTCCATTGCTCTCTAGCATATTTTTTAGGGTTATTGCTTATGTTCTTTTATTTGAACTTAACTTTAGGTCAGAAAATGCCAGTGTGTGCAGCTGGCTATTTGGGACAATTGTTCCTATATGGAGGGTTAAACTTCATTATTTGAAGATATACATAGTTTTGTATGTTTGTATTAATTGTTCTGGGGGTACTCTGGGTGTGTTTGGTTCTTTGTTTGAGGGTTTTCATTAAAACAAAAGTCGTGCAAAATATAACATAGAGTCAGATGAAGAGGACAAGAAACAACTATATAAAGATCAACCTGGCAAACATTAGTGGGTACATGTATCACAAAAGTTGGAAATATATATCTAAAAAGCTATCAAACACAATAGGTGGAAATAATAACCTCTTATCATAATAGCAATGCTTTCCATATTATCTAGGAATGTGAATGGTCTCATATGTATAGATGAAAAAGAAAGAATATTGAATTATATTAAGAAATGCAGATTGCAAATAGCAATGCTACAGGAGGCATATTTGGAAAGAACTGAGCATGTGAATTCGATAAAGAAAGGATATCAGTATGGATATTCAGCAGAGTATCAGGAACAGAGAAAAAGAGGAGTACTTATACTAATTGTGAGAGGAGGTCCAATAGTAATAGAAGAGGAGAAAAAAAGATTACAGTTGTAGATTTGTGGTAGTATTGGGGTACTGGCAAGGGACAAAGATCACACTGGCACATATTTATATTCCACCTAAAACTGCTATTATGGAGTTTAAAATTGGGAGAAATAATTAGCTTTCAACAGGGAATATTATTTATAGGAGGGGACTTAAATTTGATTTGCAATAGTGAGGGTGTATCTAGAGGCTTAGAGGGTTAAATATAACAAAAGCAGGTAGATTTATGAAGAAATTTCTGAAAATATTTGGTATAAAAGACATTAATTCAGTAATAGAAACTCAGAGAGAATTTTTTAAATTATTATCCAAGGTAAAATAACTTGGCTAGGGTAGACAGAAATTTCACAGGAACATGTACATTTAATTGAGAGCTTTGATACATATCTAATACATATTTCAGATTATGCACCAATAATAACTGAGATGCAAATGAAGGGTAATGAAGTAAAAATGAGACATTGACACTTCCCAACATATCTGCTAAAAAGAAAGGAATTTAAGGAATGGGTTGTAGAAATTATTCAGGAGTTATTAGGGAAAAAGAAAGCTCTTCAGATATTTTAGTTAATGAGTGAGATAACATGAAAGTGGAGTTTAGAAATAGGGAAGGACTAAAAGAAAATAGATATGGTTAAGAAGTGACAATAATAATTTACAGGGACTGACAAAGGTTAAAGTATTGTGGAATAAGGGGAATTTCACAGAATAAGATGATGTGCTACTGCAGAGTGCTAAATAGAAAATAAGGAACTGCATGGATAATATGTATGACTATATGGATAATATATATGCATACTTTTTGATAATAACTCTAGAACACGACTTAGGCAACAGACAGTAGGAAGGGTTGTTGCCAAACTTAGGGAACCTATAACAAGAAAAATAACCAGGGATTCTGATGAGATATTAGAGATACTTAGAAATTTTCTGAAAATTTCTATAAAGCAGAAGCAGAAGTATGTGGAAATCAAGAAAAAGTGCAAATGGAAATATTTATGGAAGTCATATGAGATAAAATGGTGATGAATAACCAATCTGCAGGAAAGTGTCCATGAATAGATGGTATTCCAGTAGATGTTTGGAAGCTAGGAGGGAAGAAAGTGATAAAGATCTGGAAGGTTTTGTTCAACAGTATTTTTAAAGGAGAAGAAACACTAACATCCTGGAAAAAAGCTGTTGCATCTGATGGTAAGGACCCATCAGATCCAGCTACATATTGACCCATTTAAATTTTAAACCATAAATGTAAATTATTTATTTCTACAGTGGGAAGGCAAACCTTTGATAATATTAGCAGAGCAGTGATGATCTACTGGGAAGTAGAATGTAAGAAAATACTACTGCTGTTGTTGGTGGGTCTTGATGCAGAGAAAACATTCAACAGACTAAGCTCAGATTTTATGAGTAGGATGATTGGAAGCATTTGCATTCCCCTAATACAATAATAAGGTTAATTAGGATGATATATGGGGGATCAGAGGCAAAAATCAAAGTGGGAGAGTTGCCCCTGATAAGTTGTGTTTGAGCAGGGAAACCAGGCAGGAGTGTCCTCTTTCCCCTTTGTTATTTGCATTAAATTTAGAACCATTGGCAAAGAAAATAAGGGACTCAACAATTTAAGGATATAATTGGTATGGAAATCAAGAAAAGTAGGCTTTATTTGCAGGCAATATTATTTTTTACCCGATTAAACCAGAAAATGGCATCTCAGTGTTGTGGAACATTCTGAGGCAATTTCAGTTTTTTTAGGATAAAATACAGTGGATATAAAAAGTTTACACACCCCTGTTAAAATGCCAGGTTTTTGTGATATAAAAAAAGAGACCAGAATAAATAATTTCAAAACTTTTCCCACCTTTAATGTGACCCATAACCTGTACAATTCAATTGAAAAACAAATCTGGGAAAATATAAAAAATAAAAAACATACAATAAGCTGGTTGCATAAATGTGCACACCCTTAAACTAATACTTTGTTGAAGCACCTTTTGATATAATTACAGCATTCAGTCTTCTTTGGTAGGAGTCTATCAGCATGGCACATCTTGACTTGGCAATATTTGCCTACTCTTCCTTGAAAAAGTGCTCCAAATCTGACAGATTGAGAGGGCATCTCTTGTGCACAGCCCTCTTCAGGTCTCCCCACAGATTTTCTCTTGGATTTAGGTCTGTGCTCTGGCTGGGCCATTCCAAAACTTTAATTTTCTTCTGGTTAAGCCATTCTATTGTTGATATGGATCTATGCTTGTGGGCATTGTCATGTTGAAAGGTGAAATTCCTCTTCATATTCAGCTTTCTAGCAAATGCCTGAAGGTTTGGTTAACTGGTATTTGGAACTATTCATAATTCTCTCCACCTTGACTAAAGCCCCAGTTCCAGCTGAAAAAAGCAACCCCAAAGCATGATACTGCCACCACCATGCTTCACCATGGGGATGGGGATGGTGTTCTTTTGGTGATGTGAAGTGTTGTTTTTGTGCCAAATGTACCTTTTGGAATTGTGGCCAAAAAGTTCAACCTTTGTCTCTTCAGATCATAACACATTTTCCCACATGCTTTTGGGACACAATGTATTGTTTTGCAAATTTTAGCTGGGCTTGGATGTTTTTCTGTGTAAGAAAAGGCTTCCATCTTGCAACCCTACCCCATAGCTCAGGCATATGGAGAATATGTGAGATTGTTGTTACATGTAGTACACAACCAGTACTTGCCAGAAATTCGTGCAACTCCCTGTTGCTGTAGGTTTTTTGGCAGCCTCCCTGACCAGTTTTCATCTTGTCTTTTCAACAGTTTTGGAGGGAAGTCCAGTTCTTTGCAGCATCACTGTTGATCCCATATTTTCTCCACTTTTTGATGACTGTCTTCACTGTGTTCCATGGTATATCCAATGCTGTGGAAATTTTTTGTACCCTTCCCCTAACTGATACCTTTCAACAAAGAGATCCCTTTGATGCTTTGTAAGCTCTCTGTGAACTATGGCTTTTGCTGTAGCAGGCAACTGAGTAAATGTCAGGAAAATCCTACTAGGACAGCTGAACTTTATTTGGGGTTAATCAGAGTCTCTTTAATTGATGGTAGGCATGTATCCAAGAAGACTGAATGCTGTAATTATCAAAAGGTGCTTCAACAAAGTATTAGTTTAAGGGTGTGCACACTTACGCAACCAGCTTATTGTACATTTTTTATTTTTTATATTTTCCCCTAAAAGATTTGTTTTTTCAATTGAATTGTACAGGTTATAGGTCACATTAAAGGTGGGAAAGGTTTTGAAATGATTTATTGTGGTCTCATTTTTATATTACAAAATCCTGGCATTTTAACAGGGGTGTGTAAACTTTTTATATCCACTGTATATTTATGAATATAAAACGAATGCTATAGCTGTAAATTATGTGCCCACACATGAATTGGTTCAGTAATGCACATATTATGGGGACATGATAAAATGAAGTATTTAGGAGTATGGCTTACAAAAGGATTTTGTTTTTGGTAGCTAAGGATATGTGCGAAGAGACCAAGCAAAAGACAATACAAAAACTGAGAAACTGGAAACTCTTGTCTATGAATATGGATAGCAAGATACAAGCAGTAAAAATGTTTTTAGTACCTTGCATTTTATACACAGGTCAGGCATATTTTTTATCAACCAGAGGAGAAGTTGTGGACGGTAATTAATTAAGAACTGAGGGATTTTATCTGGGATGGGAAGAGGGCAAAAATAAAGTGGGATATGTTGATCCTTTCAATAGAACAAGGCGGTCTAAGATTACTGTACTGAAAGTAATATTTTAAAGCTACACAGTTAAGGCTCTTATACATAACATTAGCAGAAAAGTACAATTCAAAACAGAAGGAAATGATGAAGAAGTAGAGGGGGAAATTCAAGAAATAGGGAGAGAATAGGATTTTGGATGCAGATCCTTAAGGAGAATAACAACAGTCATACAGAATATTATATTCATAAAGCAGCAGAAAGTATTCTAAGAATTAGGCCAACATGGGAATTAAGAAAGGATATTCTACCAATAGGGATGATTGCAATTAGGGAATAATATTAGATAACAGATGGGGGGGGGGGGCAGAATTTACTGGAGGAAACTGGCAAAGGAACCAAGGTACTGGGAACAAATAATTATAGAAGAAAAGTGAATAGAATGGGAAGAGGCCAAGAAGACATTTAGACTGCAAGTGAGAAACTGCCTCCCTATCAGGGATTGGCATCAGAGCATATGCAAACAGAAAGGGATAGGGGAATCCTAACTGTAAGACCTGCACGGGTAGAGTTCCTTACTGAATCTCGAACAAAAGTTGCTGTTAAAAATAGGATAATTAGGGCATTTAAAATATTGAGCTATCATCAGAGGAGGTTAATAAAGATTGGGAAGAGACACGGGATAAGCAATTCACAGAGAAACAATGGCAGGATATATGCATGGCTCCAAATATGCAACAAAATCTAGAAGATTTAAGTTTTTTCTTTGGAAGTATTTTCATAGGCATTTTTCTACCCTTAGCCAACTTGAAAGAATTTTTCCTCAGGTAGCTGGCAAATGTTGGAGGTGTACTATGGAGAAGGAGGTAACTATAAATGCATGTTTTGGGAGTGTAATGAGTTGGCAGACTTTAAAAAATCCCTGCAGAGTACTCTGTCAGCAATACTGTGTGAGCAAATAGGTGTAAATAAGAAATTACTTTTTTTGTATTGGGTTACAGGATCTGACTTGCCTAGACAAATGTTTTGGAGGAGGAATGAGGTTTAAAGTAAGGCAGAAATTGATTAACTTATGTAATGTTGGATTGATTTTACTGTACAGAAGAATATATGTGGGGCCGGATTCACGATGGCTTGCACGGAGTCTACGAGTAGAGTAAGACCCCATGCAGCCATCATGTCTGACGAGCTATCCACGAACAGCCTGTAGGGGTGTGTAAGAGAGCTCCTAACACGTCTCCTACATGGAAAGGGCTATGATATGCAAATTACCTCACTTGCAGCCGAAAGGCATGGAAATGAGGTAAATTTGCGATCCAGGAAGCAGAAACCTGTCCAAGTAGGAGACGTGTTAGCTGCAGAAATGTACTCAGTTGACATCTGAGTACCATTCTGCAAATAGCACAATGGAGCCTTGTCAGCTCCAAATAAAGGTTGCATATGGTTGAGGAAGCATGCCAATGGCCAAATATATGGCCATTGGAAAGTTTCCCTGATGCAAAATTAAAATAAAAATAATTTTTTTTTCGCCGAGCCGCGCAAACAGGGTGCGCTATAAAAATCATAAAGTAAGGCAATAAAACCACAAACATGGAATTTATGAAAATTGTCAAATTACAATGTAAGGGAATAGCAGGCTGAAGACAACATGGCCACCAAGTAGGGGTTGCTAAGGGGAGAAGCCCAGTCTAAGACGTAACCAAGCATTAGTAGGCAATCCTATGTAAATGAGTGTTAGGATAGTGAATCGCACTTTTACATAGCAAATGAGCACAGTCAGTGGAGTGTAGGAGTAGGATATGGGGAGGTGCAGAGTGGGAGATAGGTGACATCACAAGGGGGGTATGTATGAAAGTAGTGTAGCTCATTGGAGGACAGTGGCATCTGTTAGGTGTCAGTTAGACATCATTCAAAGAGGTGTGTCAACAGGTAGGCCAGAGAAAGCCAAGAAATGGAAGGTGTATACTGTGGATAACACCAAAGTTTCTTGCTGAGCGGGTATGCGCACGTGTGTGCGCCTGTAAACTTGAGTAAGACAGAGTGCGCATGTGGAAGCATGAGTGCGCGTGTTTAAGCCGGAGTAGGCATGTATAAGGCTGTTGGAAGACCTGTAAACTTGTTTGCACTGGCGTGCACTCATTTTAGCCCGAATAAGCAAGTTTTAGTCCGTCTAAGCGTGTATGCACATGTGTGAGCTGCTGTGAGCGTGTTTGCGCTTGTATGCACGTCGCTCCCCCTGAGGAAACAGAAAGGAAAAAGGAAGCACAACAAATAGCAGGAAGCTACCAGGTGATACTAGTAGAGCTAGCAGGTGAAAACAACCCGAATCAGGCAATAACACAGGCAGAACACTAGCCTAGCCCAGCACTTAAAACTCTGCAACCAACAGTGCAGTTTGTTTCTCACAAGAGACACTGAAACACTGGAGTATGCTACTAGAAGTGAAAACTGAAAAAGCTTCACTCAGACAAAAAATGCTAGGGGCTGCCATTGCTGTTATAAGACAACATATGCAACATGCTGAGGGTGGTGACAATGCAAATGCTGCTGGACAACCCACAGTGAGGAGACGGAGAAGAGTGTACAGGCCCAGGGTCACCTACCAGGGGTTACATGAGCTGGAGATAGTGGAGAGCTATAGAGTGGACAGAGACCTCCTGCAGCAAATTGTTGAACTGTGCAGGCCACACCTCACACACAGAACCAACAGAGGGGAACCCATCCCAGTGGAAACCAAGGTATGTGTTGGCCTAAGAATACTAGCAACAAGTACCTTTCAGAGACCAACTGGTGATATGATGAGGATATCACAGGCATCAGCATCCAGGGTACTGCACCAGTTCCTGGATGCCATGTCAGCACATGTCGGTGATCATGTATATTTCCCCAATTCCCGTGAGGTATTGGCCAGCAATATGCATCTCTTCCAGCAAATAGCAGAATACCCTGAGGTAGTGGGTGCAATAGACTGCACGCATATATGCATCAAAGCACCAGCTGGTGAGCGGGGTAGGGCCTACATTAACCGCAAGGGCTTCCCCTCCATCAACTGCCAGGTCATGTGTGATGCCCAGGGCATAATAATGAATGTGTGTGCTGGCTGCCCTAGAAGCTACCATGATTCCCATATCTGGCATCTGCCGCAGCTGTACCAGACATTTGCCAATGGGGACATCCCACATGGTCACTTAGTGGGGGATGCTGGCTATGCACTGGAGCCGTGGCTGATGACACCCATCAGAAATGCACACACACCTGAACAAGAATGCCATAATGAGGCACATGCACAAACATGAAATGTAATCGAGCATGTGTTTGGGTTGCTCAAGTCATGGTTCCGGTGCCTGGACACATCTGTTGGAGCCTTGCAATACTCACCAACTACATGTACCCAAATTGTCATGGTATGTGCTATGCTACATAATATGATCCTGCAAAAACAGCTGCAAGAGGGCCAGCATAGGCCTGGGCCAAACAGCCCCCCACCAGTGCCAAGGCCATCACAGGCAGAGCGTGACTCGGAGGAGGAACAACCTGAGCCTGCCCCAGTAGGCAGGAGGAGGCGTGCCCAGTATGCCTTGGCCTTGGCAAAGAGGCAAGACATAGCACATACACTGGCTCAGTAGGTACCCTGGAAATGATACCTCTCTCTGACTCACACATATAGTAAAAGGGATGCCTAACTTGACACTACCTGTTTCCAAACATGTATAGGGAGTGCAGTATGTGCATCCGACATAGGCAGCCCTGCAGCACCACCTGAGGCATGATTGCCATGTGTTAAGCAATGTAAGTTAGTGCTAAACAGCATTTACCACCATGTCGTATATGCAAACTTGATGACCTTCAGTAGCATCCTACCCTCACCAAACATGAGGCCACAATATGAAGACAAGATGATCAGTTACAACAATTGACTTATGTATTGGTGTCAGTGAAAGGGGATTCAATGCCTGTCAGCCTGGGATGAGATGCTCGACAAAACATGATGCTTTGCTAGGGATGGATTTCACCTATCACCTGTGGCCTATTGGATATTGCCAAAGGCTCTTGTCACCCCCATAGTGCCTTTTCTAGGTAAGGCTCAAAAGACAAACCCACCTCCATAGGTATCACAAGAGATAAGAAAGTATAAGTAATGCTACTCAATGCCAGAAGTCCAAACTGCAAGATGCACACACTCCAAACACTCCTCAGCATGGAGAATGTTGATATCTGTGCAGTAACAGAAACCTGGTCCAAGGCCCCCAAGAGCACTCTAGCATTCACAGGTACACCTCATACCATGCTTTACAGCTGTAAAACATGGAACAAATTACAAATGGAGGGTGAGTATCAATATTTGTCAAAGATACCTACACCCCCAGGTTGGTGGCACAGCATGAAGCATCAGAGACTACCTATGTGTAACCAACAGTGGGTAAAACCGCCTTCCATTTCATAGCCTGCTACAGACCACCCTCCTAAACCCAGGAACCACACTTGGCCGACTGGAGAACACATGAAAATATAAAGATCTCCCCAAACACCATTATATTGGGCGGCTTCAACTACCCAAACATACACTGGGAACATTACCCTAGCTCCAACACCCTAGGCCAAAGGTTCCCAGGATTTATAAACCAAAATGCTATGGAACAACTTGCTACCACTCCCAAAAGAGGGGAAAACATACTGGATCTGATCATCACCAACATGGGGACTCTATGCCCAAGACCAGAAGTGTATCCCTCACTGGTACGATCACACCAGATAGTAATCTCACTGGATATTCACATCCCCACCCCAGCCCATGGCCAAAAACCCACAGTGAAAAATGTTCACTAAGGCATATGTCACACACCTCAAAACTGAGGTGGAATCCTTCACAGCCCCTGTGTCTGTGGAAAATATGGCCCAGACCTCATAACCCTTTATAAATGCATTCTACGAACACCGTCAGGAATGCATGGATCACGCAATCCCAAATAAAACCAAGACCCAATCCTCCAAAGGCAGGCATCCTGTTTGGTGGACCCCAGCCATAAACAAACCATACAATACAAGGAGGAAGCTACTATATGATAGATCCAAATCACAAAAAGGGAATCCATCTCTGACCAGTATTATTGAAAAACAACATCCACACATAAAATTGTCTAAGGCCATCTGTGAGATAAAAATTGTACAGGACACCAAGGATAATCATAAGGCATTCTTTACTTATTGTAGGAACCTGTGTGGGAATCCGCAGATATGTTCAGAATTAGTCCAAAATGACAAACAATACAACAAACCCACAGACATTGCCAACATCCAAGCTGACAAGTTCAGTACAACCCTCCCCCCACCAAAAGGGCAAATATCTATCCCAGCAGAGTGCTGGCCCCCTGACATCGCAGATGCTCAGGTAACAGCCAGCCTCTCCAAAGCAAAACACACAGCATCAATGGGACCAGATGATGTCCTGGGCTGTGTCCAACATGAACCCCAAGAAGAATTGAACACACACATAAAACCACTGTTCAATGTCAGTCTTAACAGACGATATGTACCCAAAGAGCAGTATACAGCAACAGTGGACCCTCTCCAGAAAGGTTGTGCCTCAACGGATACTGCAAACAATCACCCCAGAAGCCTGACTAGGTTGGTCTGCAAAGCTATGGAAAGGATCATAATGGACCTCAGAAATAAACATACTGGGGACACACAGACACTGGATCCTACCCATTTTGGCTTTGTTAAGGGCAGATCCTGCCTCTTAAACCTGGATGAGTTATTTGAAACAGTCACCAAGGCCATTGACGAGGGGATGGTGGTCCACACAGCCTACCTGGACCTTGCAAAAGCCTTCCATACAGTACCCCACTTGGTCATCATAGATAAGATCACCAGCTTCAATAGAAACCCCTATGTCACTAGATGGGTTGCAAACTGGTTCAAGGACAGAACCCATATGGTCTGAAATGCTGGAGCCATGTCAGACCACAAACCAGCTACAAGTGGCATACCACAAGGCTCAGTCCTGGGACCTCCCTTGTTTGGTATATATTTCTCAGAGGTACAGGCCAACACAGAAGGAATGTTGATGAACAAGTTTGTATAGATGACTGCAAACTGGGCGCCATAATCGACCCTCCATCTGACACAAGCATCCTACAAAAGGGCCTCATAGAAACAGACAACTGGTGCCAGAGCCATGTCCTCAAGCTAAACACAAAACAGTGTATAGTCCTCCCCTTTGTCAAAAACTAAGTGCCCGCAAATTACTACATATGTGCTAACCCATTAAGTATGGAAAAAGTGATAAGGGACCTGGGGACCCAAGTCGATAGCAATCTCACATTCGACAACCATGTGGCCAAAGTGTTCAGAGAAACATTTCATATAGCCCACCTGAAGGTAATCAAATCTACATCAGTGGAGGTCATTGTGCCTCTTAACTCATCCCTCATCAGGCCCATAATTGAGTACAATGCCCCTTGTGGGATGTACCTTTTCAGACACCTGCAGCAGCTGGAAAGACCACAAAAGTACCTCACCAGGAGGATCAAAGGGCTGAAACACATGCCATTCACTGCCTGGTTAAAGAAACTGCAGCTCCACTCAGTTGCATACTGCCTGCCCAGAGGCGATCTTTGCCAGATGTATAAAGCCATGTCCAACCTGGAATCAATGGACATGCCGCACCTTGGAGAATCAGAATCCCATCAAGCTAAGCACTCAAGAGACCTGAACCTCAGGACTGAAATAAATAGGACGTGCTGGAGTGACAGATACATAACCCAGAGGCTCCCCCCACTCTTGAGTAAACTCCCACTCCAGGTTAGCCAGAGTCCCTCATTGACTCTCTTCAAGAGGAATCCTGATGAGTGGATGGGAGACTGTAGGTTTACCCTGGGTATCACTTCTATGTCACTGTTAGCCAGAGGCACAGTATACTAACCATGAAAAATGTAATGGCAAACTCCACTTACAGTGTGTGTTGAAAGCCAAACACACTCTGGCTAGGATTATAAATGTCCTTGGGCAAATAACCTAGTATGAACCTATGAACAGAATCACACACACCAAGTAGTACAACTGTGGAGTAATGTTTGCCAATGTCCACCCAAGTTGGTGAATACACAGCAATGTCGGACAAGCCTGGTTTAAGTAGGCCATAGCTGAACAAAATGCAACATGCTCATAGTTGCCCAACTGGCCCTTAACTAGTCTGGTCTGCTCAGTATAAGCATTTACAGCAGTGATGGGACTCAAACCTATGATACTGTGCACCATAGTGAAAGTACTGAACCACTACACCATGACAGCATTGCAGTGTTCAGCCAGTATGAGAAAATGTTGCCAAGTCTTTGCAAACTATCCCATGGAAACCCTGCAAGCACAGCATAATCCCTGTTGAGTTATGACACAAAGGAGTCTGGCAGTAAGAGCACAACATGACTTCCAACACACACAGTATTAATGTCAATATTGGTCATGTTCACACACAACCACAAATGTAGTGGACTTCAGATCACAACATATGGAAAGATCACACTGGGCATGCTCACACACTTGGATAAATAAGACACATGTCAGGCAACAAACCATGGAAAGCCTGAACTGGGCATGCTCACACAGGCCATGTCTGAGTATAGCAGTCAGTCACACATATCTGGCAGTTGTATGTGTTAAGCCAGGAACCTCCCACGATCCAACAATCCACCCTGTGCACACAGTTAAATGACAACAGACACATATATTAATATACTGGAACCCTGTCATGATCAAACATGTTACACAGATACACAAGTTGTTCACAGAAACTGTGAAAGCTACGGCAATAAAGACCTGCAAACAGTAGCAGCAACAAATATTGAGCATCCCAAACATAAACATAGGTGCAGAGGTGAATACTAGGCTGTCTGCCCTAGGGAATTCATAAGCCTAGGCAGAGTGTATTTGGCATCTGCCTCCCCAGTAGAGTAGCCTACTGTGCCTCTGTAAAGTAGGTCACAGAAGGCACCCTTTAAGGCTACTTTGCTGTGCCTCTGTCAAGCAGGGACACAGTGGAGATCCCAGGGGTGAATTTTCAATTTCCCATCCATGCAGCTGTATTTTGCTGGAAGAGGGTTGGTGAGGGGCTATGTCTAACTTTAATTGGGATTCAATTCCAGAGTGAGGGGAGCCTGTGAGTAATGAATCTGTCCCTGCAGTATGTCCTATTTATGTTTGTGCTGAGGTTTACGTCCCTGGAGTGTGTAGCTGTAAGGGTCTTGGATGTTATGAGGTGGAGCATGTCCATTACTTCTGGGTTTGAAATGGCTGTGTATGTCAGGCATAGATTACCTCTGAGTAGGCGTTAAGCAACTGAGTAGAGCTGGAGATCCTTTAGCTGAGCTGCATAGGACATCTGTGTGTAGCCCATGATTCTCTTGGGGAGGTACTGTTGTGTTCACTGTAGTTGCCGCAGGTGTTGGGTAAGGCACACCCCAAAAGGGCATTGTAGTCAAACATGGTCCTGATGAGTGAGTAGTAGAGGGCCACAATGACCTCACATGATCTACATGCAAACACCCATGTGAGAAGGAGGGCTATACAAAGTTCTTAGCAATGACTCTCTGTCAATGTGATTAGCAAAGGAGAGGTTATGATCTATCTGGGTCTGTGGGATATTGCTCTGTTATGTAGTAGCTTCCTCCTTCTGTTGTACAGCTTATATATGGCTGGGGTCAACCAGACAGGTCTCCTGTTTTGGAGGAGTCATGGTTTTATGTGGGATAGCATGATCAATGCATACCTGCAGCTGCTCATACAATGCGTTTGTAAAGAATTCTGCAGATTGGTCTGTATTAACCTCCAGCACGGGCCTCTGAAGTATTCCACCCCAGTCTTCACAAGTGCAAAGTCTGCTTTTGAGAAATTCTTTACAGTGATTTCCTTGGCTGGGTGTGGGATGGGATATGGATGTCCAGGGAAAGTTGATCATGGTCTGATCTTAACAATGACAGTTCTACCTCTGGTGTGGAACATAGAGTCCCCATGTTGGTGATGATCAGGTCCAATATGTATTCCCCCTAGTGGGTGTGGTGACTGGTTGTGCCATAGCACATGGATTCACAAATTGTAGTGGCTGTAGGGTGATGTTGAGGGCTTGAGTAGTATCCCAGTCAATATTTGTGTACCTGAAGTCAACCACTATAATGGTGTGTGTGAAGACCTTCATATCCAACACTGTTCACAGGAAAGCCAAGTGTGGTTACTGGGTATGGGTGGGTGGTCTGAACTACACAACAAACCAAAAGGCAGTTTTGCACAATGGTAGGTGTATATGTATGGCCTGTCATGCTTAGTGCAGTGAGACCAACCCAGAGGTGAGTGTATCTGTGATGTATATGGATACACCCCCTACTTGTGTTCTGTGTCACAAGTCCTGTGGTCACGAAGCATGGTATAGAACATAACCTGGCAGTGCCAGTGTGCATATGTGACCCTGAACTAGGTTTCTGTGAATGCACAGATATTGTTATCCCCCATACTGAGGGATAGTTAAAGATGTGCATTCTTCTTTAGAAAGAATGATGATGTCAGCACCCTATAAATACAGCAGGAGAAGGGAAGTTATCCAGTAATGCGAATAGTGCGCTGCGCTAATGCATCTGTCTCAAGTATCATAACATGGTTAGGTAGGGGTTTGAATACTGCAAATGCACTGTGTGTGTGTGGGGGGGGGAGTAGGGGTGTGTGTATGTCTGCAATCCTTTGTGAAAGGAATGGCCATTTTGAAGACTGGGATAATACACTAAAAGATGTACATTCTTCTTTGGAAAGACTGATGATGTCAGCACCCTATAAATTCAGCAGGAGAAGGGAACTCATCCAGTAATGCGAATAGCATGCTGTGCTAATGCATCTCTCTCTCAAGTGCCATAACCTAGTTAGGTAGGGGTTTGAATCCTACAAATGCCATATGTGGATTTGTCACACAGTTTGTGAATGTGTTGTGTGTTTTGCTTTCATTATTGTATGACATATTATTATAACAGTAATTGCCATGCACACATCAGGTGTATGTTTGCCACATACAGATATGTACCTGTGACCTTTAATAGTTCCTATGTGTGAAGCCTGCCTCATATGAATACAGTTGTTACCTTTGCCGCCATGTGCCGCAGCTTACCAGACTTTAGGCCATACATGTATGTTGGTGACAATGCAAGCTACTGCAGTGATCTGTGTCCTAGGCCAACTATGTGACACACACCCATGAAAGCTTTGATAGATTAATGTGGGTGACAGTTCATGTCTGCAGTATATGTCAGACATGTTAAAACACAGCAAAGTCTGTGAGTGATGGCCATCCAGTGTAGGTGTATGGCAAATGTTGCCGATATGCATACAGACACCTTCTTGCTTAGGTGATACACAGAGGGACTGCAGAATACCTTTGGAAATGTGAATATCACAGGATAGACAAGATAACACCTGTCCACATGTACACACCATTACCCGTTCTACATGATGGATGCTACCACCTACATGGTACTGTTGGAATACTATGTTAACTACATGCCGATGACAATGCCACTGTAGCGTTACAGCAATATACCATGACTTGGACAACAGGTATCTGTCCGTATGATACCCTTGTGGTGGTTAGGTGTGTTATGTGTAGAATGCATTGTAGGCCACTGTATGTATTTGCAGTCATGGATGGACATATCAATAGTGTGTTGGCATGTACATGAGACTGCAATATGCCAAAGGGTATTGTTCCCAGGGATGTGTGGGGCTCAGTAACAATGGCTACTGGTATAGTGTAGTACTGCAGGGATATCACTGACACCAGGCTCCTATGTCTGTGTATCAGTTGAGGAGACACCATGTAATGACCACTGAATGTCAGGCTATGTAAGCTGTGCATACTACCAGAATGCAGACCATTGACATGTGGAAACCATATCACCCACAGAATACTGTCAAACCATGTCATATTCCATGCTGACCATGTTCACAAATGTACACCTGCAAATCGGTGATGCAAACATCACACATGTACTGTCCACACCCCAACACACGCAGGCACAGGTACACAGAACAGCCATGTGGCACATGTGCAGACAGTACACTTTGGGAATTAACACTGGTGTATACAAAACTGCAATGACAAACATAGTTAATGCACCATGCATGCTCGAATATACCCACAACAATATCATTACACTGTACTGTTAACAACATGATAATATTACTACAGTGCTATGTAGTCACCCTGTGCATCAGTACCATGCTATCCTGTTCCAGCATCAATGTTACAGATGGCAGGAGGTGGCACAGTTTCATCATATGCACAGGGTGTGTACTTGGTTTGCCAGAGTCTGCCATTGAAACATCCAATCAACATGTATGTGTGTGTGTGTGTGTGTGTGTGTGTGTGTGTGTGTGTGTTAGTGAGGGACAACAGTACAAGATGGGGCAACGCTGCTGTGATGTGTGTGTATATGTGTTAGCCCTAGGTGTTAGCATTATGTGTGTGTGTATGCATGCACACAGTTCCACCATGTGGCTGCCACATACGGGTGTTTGTGGACAGCCACAGACTGTACCTGCCAGGTCATACAGGTCACTGTCTCTGGCCAAGGATACGGTACCTGTGCCTGGCAGGGGTGCTACGGACAGTATCAGGTACTAAGCCAGACTGGGTACTGTCATCAGAAGCAGTGGGTTATTGACTGGACACATGTCCCTGCTGGGACTGTCCAGAGCCACGTGCACGTGGTCTTCTAGGACGGTCTAATGACAGCACAAACCCAGCATTGCTGGGGCTGGTACTGGCACTATGGGAGTGGCTGCGGGTTTGTTGTCATCCGCGACGACTGACAGCTGATAATGTTGCTGGCAGACGTCCATGTGGATGCCTCAACCATCCTGCACTGTCCTGGCTCCTGGACATATAGTTGTGGAACAGATCTAATGTGTCCCCCCAATGTCTATTAATGACCTCGCTGATGTTACGGATGGCAGACGCAACGTCATGCATAGTGTCATTCATAGCGGTGCGATGTGCTCTAAGCTCCCTCAGACCCTGTCTGGTGTACCGTTCCATATGTGCCTGTGCCTGCATTACAGCCCAGAACATAGCTGAGGTTGATAGACCTCTGTGGGCACGTCTGACAGGAGCAGTATGACCACAGATGCTCCCACTAGAACCCCTGGACTTCTGCCTGTGTGGTACCATGTCAGGAATCTGGCCATGGCTGCTGTGAGGGGATGCATGTGTCAATGATACCACACTACCCTGGTCAATGCCCACTATATGCTGTCCCTCAGCTAAGGACATTGGTGACAATGGATGTATCGGCAGGATGACTGTGTGCATTGATGGGGTTGGCTGCTGTGTACTGTCAATTGGATGACCAATGACAGACCCTGTCATACCTCCCTGTGCCATTACACATGTACCATCATTAGCACTATCCCCAGCAGTGGCTTCAGGTTCCCTGCTGCACTCCACCAGAGCAACATCAGAACCTGTGAGAGGAAGATAGGAAACAAAGTTTACAAATGTGTACACGATATTAGCACACAGGCACACATGCACACATGCACACAGGCGCACATGCACACATGCACACAGGCGCACATGCACACAGGTGCACATGCACACATGCACACAGGCGCACATGCACACAGGCGCACATGCACACATGCACACAGGCGCACATGCACACAGGTGCACATGCACACATGCACACAGGCACACTCCTCAGTACAGCAGATACAAACACAGACACACCTGCAATCCAACACATACACAATACTGTTTTAGGGTGGGTGACCGTTTCACAAGAAAAACCATCACTGCACACGTGTCAGCATGCAGGTTATGTGTTGCACAGGAACATGCAGTGCAAGTGTAGACAGCCCTTGTTAATAACAGTATACATGTACTTGATGCTTGTGTGTAGTTGTTCAGTGATTGTCTCCACCCTGGGACACAATGTGTACAAGGACATAACAATGTTGTGCAAGTGTTACAAGCTGTGGATGCATAGATTTGCACACACACACACGCACACACACGCACACACACGCACACACACGCACACACACACACACACACACACACACACACAAAACACATGACGGTGCTACGCAATAACAGCTATGTGTACATTTGTGGTCAGTGGAACTGGATGTGGTGTAGTAACGTTAGCCATGATCAACATGCTTTTTGTGGTCAGTCAACAATAATAATGTGTGCCAGACAGGCAGCTAGCATGCTGTACCTGAAGTGCAGTAACATGACTACATCCACAATTACACAGCCACTTGCTACATGGGTGTGTAAGGTGGCCAATAGTGAGCATTGCCTAACATGAATGTATTATTTGTTCCAGACTGTTGCACAAAGACATGATAGGCCTCTACCCCTCAGGTATATTATGTGTGCTGCAGAGATAAGTGGGATGCTGAAGGCTGGCCATACAGCAGATGTCATAATTGGACATGTGTAACAGGCTAAGGTGTAGTGTGTATGCCAAACATGTGTGTGTTGTGTACATGTGTATCTGGTATGCCTATACAATGTCCAGTACTGTGTTGCCACACATGTGTGTCATGCTCTGTGTATTGCATGTGAGTGAGGCAGCTACTGAGAATAATGGGATATGCATAGTCTCACAGCAAACATGCACAGCATGCATTATGTGTAGGTGTGTTACATGTGCACACACTACACCTCCATATGACATGCACATGTCATTAGCAATAGTATTGTTATTACACACTCACCAGCATGGATTGGCTGCCTTGCTGTCACTCCAGAGGGACCTGCAGACATATGAGAGTGATTGCCAGTGGCCACAACTGTGCCTTTGATACTATGAGTATGATAAAGTACAGTAGTACAACAGGTGGCTTTCACAGGTGTACGGATTATGCTCAGAATATCAGTCTTGCAGAAGAATGTGCAGGTTAACAGCTACACAAACAGTACACATCTCACACATACTTAGACTAGCAGTACAGAGAACAGTCAACTACAGATATGGCATGTTACCTGCACACTCCATTTCAACATGCTGGGTGGCTCCGGCCTCCATGATGACACATGTTTGTGGATGTTCTTGTTGTTGGCCTGGAGCCACAACACTTAGGAGGTGCTCCTCCACAGTGGTGGGGGGGGTGGATAGGTACCCCACCACCTGTGGCAAGCTGTTGTCTGTGGATATCAGACGCACACTGCTGGACATGTCTAATTAAATCACTGCAGTGATGGCGTACCTGCTCATATGTCCGGTTATGCATGCCTATGTCATTTACCCGACGGACAAGATCTTGCCACAGTGCAGCTCTCTCATGCTGGTTCTGGCTGGTCCTGGAAAACAGCACACAGTAATTCTGCACCAGAGTCTGGTGGATCTCCTGATCCTCTGCTGCTGTATAAGGTGGGTTTCTCTGATGCACCATCACCCTGGAAGGCAGGAAAAAAAAATATGTGAGGAAGTCATGTGGCACACTTAGTATTCAAATGTACTGATATCACTTCACTGCCATATATAGCATCTGTCTGTCTATCAGGGGATACACATGTTCGATACCACATATCAGTGCTCAGCCCACAACTGTCTGACAGTGCCTGCCACACTCCATACAACAAGCTAGTATACACCAGCACTCGGCACACTGTTTGGGATACGTTGCACAACCTCACACTGGGGTATGTATCAAGCTAATGGATGAAGAATATTGTCATCCCACGCAATGAATGCAATACACATGTACAGTTTCAATGGTAATCCACCCTAGTCTTTGATGCCATACCCCTACCTGACATACGTGCACAGTTGTTACTATAGCCAGCATACTGCTGTGACAGAGTATACATGCTGCCAGGTACACACACATACCCTGTAACACACATGTGATTGCGGCCATGGTACAGGCATCATTACACATACATTACACATACATACAACACACAATGACGACACAGATGAGCATTAACTGTGTATCTTATAGTACTGTGTGCCCCTACTTACAGATACCTATGCATGAGGTATGTAATCTATGCAGACTACAGATAACACTACAAACAGTGTTACCACAGAATGTAAACATACACCATACTGTAGTGTTTAGGCCTACAATATCAGGTAGTACAACAGTTCATATGTGAGCTGGATTCAACAGCAATACCACTTACTAAGCATACATGTATTGCTTCTGCCTATGATGGGACACCGCAGTCGTATACAGGGAACTACGGCACAACATATGCCAATCTACTATGTTTGCATCCCAATAACTGACACATCTTTCTCTGGCCTCACACCAAGGACACCAACTACCATGACATACACAAACTCACGCTAAGCTATCACATCTTTACAGACCTTGCACACAGTCAGTGTCACACTCATTCAATGTCACATAGCTGGTATTGCACTGAGTACATGTGTGTGTGCATTGTGTCATAGGTAGGTACTATGCTATTGGCCCTGGGCCCAGGGCAGCCTAGTCGTATGCTACCCTGCCCTTTGGTACACATGTACTGTGACTGTACATGCTCCTGTGAAACGGTTACACACAGGTGACTCACAGGGCATATTACCTATCTCCATGACATTCATCAGGGGTATGTATGACATCTACTAATGAGGAGCCTTGTTTGTTAATGCTGGGTGGTTTAGTCCAGGGTATGGCATGTTTGTGTACAGAAACCTGTACCTCCAGCATGTGCTGTTTAGTGCGGTGACAGGTATTAGGGCCCTAGGTCATGTAGGCTGGATGGATTGTGAAGTGTTGCCATGGTGGTTGGCCAACTGGTATGGGTGTGACATAACTTGGTATGTCCAGCACTGGTGACCACTGTGTAGGCAGTATGCAAGGCACTCTAGCTGTGGTTTTGTGAGTCAGTCTGCATAGGGAATGTGTTTGTGGCCATTATCAGTCTTTGTTAGGTATGTCTGTGGCCTTTCCACTTGCTGTAGTTCTCATGGGAGGTACATACTGCATAGGACTTTGTGAGGTGTACAGGGGTACACTGACTTACATTTCCCTAGCTGACACACCTTTTGTGATGACACGTACCATGTACAGGGATTACAAGACTAGTGTGCCACTGTGGATATCAAAGGGGAGGCTATTGTACACCTGTGCCCCATGTTCCCTTCTGACACCTCCAGTATTAGGCAGGCAACCACCTATGTGGTAGTTAGTGGGTAACATGTTTTGGAATGGGGTATGGTACTGCAGTATCAACACTGGTGTTCTGTCCATGCCTTGGTCACCAGGCACCTGTTGCAGTACATCTGCCCCCATGTCCCCCTCTCTCACTCTCTCTTTATATATATATATCTATATATATATATATATATATATATATATATATATATATATATATATATATATACACACACACATGTAAAGGTATATATCAATATATACATATCCATAAATATATATATATATATATATATATATATATATATATATATATATATATGTATATATATATATAGATATATATATATATATATATATATATATACACACCGCTATATATATATATGTATATATATATATATATATATATATATAGACATTCATATCTATCTGTATACATGTATGTATCTAAATTTATATCTATCTATATATTTATTTGTCTATTATATCTATATGTATATACATATTCTCTATTTATCTGTCCATATATCTCTATGTATCTATACAGAACTCTATGTCTATGTACATATATATATATATATATATATATATATTTATGGATATGTGTGTATATATATATATATATATATATATATATATATATATATATATATATATATATATATATATATATATATATATATATATATATATATATATATATATATATATATATATATATATATATATATATATATATATATATATATATATATATATATATATATATATATATATATATATATATATATATATATATATATATATATATATATATATATATATATATATATATATATATATATATATATATATATATATATATATATATATATATATATATATATATATATATATATATATATATATATATATATATATATACACACACACACACACACACACACTTCTTAACATCCATTGCTGTACATATACATGCACATGTAGGTACATGGACTGCCGACCTTTCATGGTGGGAATATCACTTCTGCAACAGTTGTGAGACATATCATTATGTAATGATATTGCACACTGTTGTGCATAATGCATTATGCTGTCCTCAAGTCATATAGCTGTAGCAGGCCTCACTGGCTCAGTCCCACAGAAGTTCACCACCACATGACATGTACCTGCACTGCATGCTGTTTTCAATGTCACACACTGCAACCTACACTGATATATGCACATAGCAACCTTAAACTACATATGTATGTCCAGCCTTCATTAACAGTTGCAGTATGTCCCTTGCCCTATGCACATCTTCATATACATATAGATACAGACTGCTAACACATATGGAGGGTTCACAGTATGTAGATTATTAGATTATGTAGTTTACATTACCTTTGTCTCTGACAGCTTTTTTTTTGGATTGCTGGCTGGCTGGCTGGATGGATGGCTGGCTGGCTGCCTGGATGGCTGGCTGGCTGCCTGGGTGGCTGGATGGCTGCCTGGATGGCTGGCTGGCTGCCTGGATGGCTGACTGGATGGCTGCCTGGGTGGCTGGATGGCTGACTGCCTGGATGCCTGGATGGCTGCCTGGATGGCTGGCTGGCTGCCTGGATGGCTGGTTGGATGGCTGCCTGGATGGCTGGCTGGCTGCCTGGGTGGCTGGATGGCTGGCTGCCTGGATGCCTGGATGGCTGGTTGGATGGCTGCCTGGAGGGCTGGCTGGCTGGCTGCCTGGATGGCTGGCTGGATGGCTGCCTGGATGGCTGGATGGCTGCCTGGGTGGCTGGATGGATGGCTGCCTGGATGCCTGGATGGCTGCTTGGGTGGCTGGATGGCTGGCTGCCTGGATGCCTGGATGGCTGGCTGGCTTGGTTTTTATTTTTTTTTTTGTTTTATTTTGGTCTTTCTCTCTGTCTCTCTGTCTCTCTCTCTCTCCCTCCAGTTGCTGCAATGACATTATTGCATGTGTGGACTGGCAGTACAGGCTGCTTTTTTAGGTATCTGCACATGTGCATGTGATGGCGTCTGCACCAATTGGTGGCCAGCATTTACTAATTGCATGCAGCCTGCTGTGGTGGTAATTGCAGTTCTCACTGTGATTTCAGGACACTGCTATCAAATGGTAGGTTAGGTAGGCGTAGGCCTTTCAGTTTTGCAAGGTGGGGACCATGCTGGTTTGCTGTGGACACTGTTGTGTCAGTCAGAAGGTTGGTATGTCTCTCATATCTAAGGCTGTGTTGTAGCCACTGAAATGCATGTTGTACTGAAACCTGACTGTTGCTTTTTCCAGTTCACTCTTCTCAGTGTGTATGTTAACTCACACCTGCTAATGCTAACACTGTTTACATGGGAATATGTACTTTCCTGTGGGAGTTGTGGATTAACTGGTATAGAACAGTAGTTCTTCCAATGTGTTGCTATGGCTTCACTATTTTCCCTTTACATTCACTCCTTGAAGGCCTGGTATTTGTCTTTACTGGAATGTGTTGTTGTGGCTTTCCTATTTTCTATTTACATTCACTCCTTGTAATGCATGATATATTTCTTTCAGCATTAAGTTCTTATATGGTTGCTGTGGCTTGGTGGCACTGCATGCAGTCTGGTGAGCCCAAGGTCTGAGGTTTGACACTTACAAGGGTATTTTATTTTGCTGCTGAGCAGTACTAGGGCCTTGCATTTTGTGCTAACAATTATGAATATCAGGCACATGCAGTGCTTGTAAACTGCTATACTGTCATTAGTTTGTTAGATGGCTACATCCTTTGATATTTCTGTGTTGTACTCCTACATGAGGATGTGCTTGTGGGAGTAATTCTACAGCTATTTGCAGAGTGTGTAACAGCAGACAGGCTGATATGCCTGTGTATTTATGACACTTGCAGGCCTCAGATACTCTCAGGTATATATTTGACCAGCCTCAGGGAAAGGTACATATCAGTGGGATACACCCGTGATATATTTCAAATATTCTGCAGTTGTGACTGTGGGGTATTTTGAGCATATGTATTACTACACCATTTCTGACATGCAAGTAGTGTCTACTTTAACTTATTGACAGTCACCATTACGTGGGATACCCCATCTTTCTGCCTACTGTTAGTACATTTCACAGGGAGTCAGTGGGGCACAGGTAACATTTTTTTGCAAATCAGGGACATCCCTGTAAATCAGTCACAGTTGGGAAGTCTGGCCTCATACCTATTCAGATATGGCGGTGTTTATCCTGCTGTGATACTGTGTGGGGTTTGTAAGGTGCTACTGTAACATTATTACCTCCTAGCATGGCTGTTTCTCTTATCACACTAATGTAATGCAATTTCACAAGAATTGCCAGTAAGGATTCAGGGAACAAGCTTTGTGTAATGGCCTTCCTATATTCCCTTTACATTCACTCCTTGTATTTCATGATATATTTATTTCAGCACCAAGTTCTTGTATATCTGCCGTGGCTCAGTGGTAATTCATGCAGACTAGTGTTTCCAAGGTCTGGGGTTCGAGATTGACAGGGGTATTTTATTTTGCTGATGAGCAGACTACAAGCCTTGTCATACAGAGTGGCTAAGGCACTTTTAAGCAGTTGTAAGTGGGTTTGCGCTGGTTTGCGCGATGCTTACACATGCACACACTCACTTAGCTAAGCACACACAAGCGCACACCCGCTGACTGCTGCTTAAAAGTGCTTACTCCCGCTAACACCCGTGCTAATTTCTTTTAAAGAAAAGAAAATGAGGAGATAGGAAAGTGGTGAAAAAGGGGGCACAAAGAGGGTAGGACAGTAGGAAAACAAGCTCGGGATGTGCAGGAAGGATGTAGGGAAGGCCCATAGCTGCCCATTTCTTTATCAGCAACAGCTGTGCATATGTGTGAAATTTGGTGTGAAATTTGAAACCTTCCACCCCTGAGAGAGGGGTGAGGACAACAAAATATGTTGTACTGCCAATTAGAATTATCAGTTTACATGTCCAGTGGACGTGTGCAAATTGGGCAGCTATGTATGGGGCGTAATTTTTTTTTGTGGGAACAGAGTGCCCTTTTTTATTTTTTTTCAGGTGAGAGTGGAATGTGAGGTACAGGAAGTAGGTATATTTGGGGAGGTAGGTTGGGGAGGTTAACAGACAAGACAAACAAGACACATACAGGGGCGGAGTATGACACATGTGGGGGGGGTAAACACAAATGTCGGGAACGGATGTTTGGATATCGCAAGCCCAGGAGCCCACAGATGGCAACAGTGGAACTGAAATCCCCACCCATAGGCAGTTACCACTGCGCCTTCACAGCCCAGGCCGGGGCTGTGCTGGGGGCTGGACAGGACGGGCAGGCACACCCGTGAGTTGTGCCACCCTCGCCTCAAGCTGGCATAGGGGATCAGTCACAGAATGCCTGATCTCACTACGCACCACATACCGAACCCTATGGAGGGTGAGTGGAGGCTCTCCTCTGGCCACGCTTGCAGAGGGAGGGTGAGCCCCATCCCCTGCAGTGCTTCCACCTGAAGCTGGCACAGGGCCACTGGAGGAGGAGTTCCCGGCCTGGGCACTGGTGCCAGGTGCACTCGCCAGCTGAGGTGGGAGAGGTGGGTCCGCTGGAACCCGCCTTCCTTGTTGTCCTATGTTTAGCAGTATTTTATGGCATTTTGGGTTAGTAACAAACAACACCATTCAAAATTAGTTGTAACAGCATGCATCAGAATTCCCATTAACCAAACACCCATGAATTCTGAACATTGAGCAGCAAGCATAACACATGCATATTTAGAACAACAGTGCACATTCCAACAGCATACAGGGTTGATTGGTGGCAACAGGCCATCAGGTTTAGATATGTGAACGGGGCACATGCACCAATGTACATGCAGATATGTATGAACCAACAGGACAAATGTCGATGGGAATTAATTGTGAATACACATACCCGGTTTGGTGTGGAATGGCATCATCTGTGAAAATAGGGTAAGGTGGATAAATTTTACATTAACAACTAAAACTACCTATACATATACTGTACATTCCTAGTAGATGCAGATATATATCCCCTACATGTATTAGTACAGTTTCCTGTATGTAACCTTAGGAATGATGGTGATGGGGATGTTACTGCTACATTAATATACATTCCATTTTTATTCATATATGTTCATATCTGGCTGTGTTCAGGTACATCATCCTGCTACATTTGATTTATATGGGTCTAGACAACTGTGGATGTTCAGCATTTCATACAACCATACTATTTCCATAATGCAAGGGTACAGCAACATATCCAATTTGTGGGACGGACACAGTCCATGTTCTGTATTTTATTTAACACATTACACTCTTTGGTTGTGGCTGTCTCATTCATTTCATTATGTAGTGACTGCAGTATACCTTTATTCCAGACTTATTACAGCTTTCTTGGTAGCTTCAAACTGTCTTTCTCACACTCTCTCAATTATTTTATATTTACATTTCAGAATGGTACTTAATTCTAGGCTTTATTAACATTTATTACTGGTTTACAACAACCCTTTCCAGCTGACTCACTTATTTCATATGGTAGAATTTACAAGGATGTATTTGACACTTGTCTATACTTTGTTGATTGATTACCACTCATTTTCTGGCTGCAGCAGTTAACTGATATTACAATACAGGTGGAAACTCTATTTGAGACTTGTTTAATCTTTATTACTGGATTGCATTACACTCTTTTCCAGGCTGCATCACTTATCTAATCTTACAATACTAGCAGAATCTTTCTTCTAGGCTTATTTGACCTTTATTAGTGGGTTACAACACTGAACTCTTTTACAATCTGTCTCACTTATATTCTATGACAATACCAGCTAAATAATTACTAACCTGCCTGGTGGCGTAACCTCATCAGCCTATCAGCATAGGCTCGCTGATTCGTGGAACGAACACCTGCAGCTGTAATATAAAGGAAGTAATATTGGAACATATGTCTCCATACATTTTGGGCCATGTATTTGTTTTTGGCTATGATAGCATTTCTTACATACTTAATTACATGGATACTTACTCAGTAGTGGGGTGTTGGGCATTTGGCGGGCCTCCGGGATCCAATGGTTCAGTTGGTCCTCCTTCCGTCGCTTCAGGTCTGCATGCTGGTGACGGACCTGTTCACCAGTCCTCGGAATGCCTGTGCCACTGGTGAGATCATGTGCCAACCGGTTCCACGCCTCTGCCTTGTACGCACCCCAAGTGAACCTGGCCCTGCATGAGTTGTGCTTCATGATCATGGACTAGGAGCCAAACCATATATTTTGACTCCTCAATACCCCACCTTTGTGCTCTAAAGCGACTTCCCTCTCCTGCACCTGCCATCCTGACTGCAAATGGGTAACACAATCAGTTATGCTGTGTATTCCTGCCTATGGGGCTTATATATGCCAGTTTTCCCACACTTATCTGTGAATGGCCATTTTGGATATTTATCAGCTTAAAAAAAACTGCTTTGTCATGCTTCTATTTCCATTCATTCCTATATATATGCTAATACTGCATTTCTCAACAACTGTCATGGCTTAGTGGTTCAGTACTTTGACTATGGTGCACAGTATCCCAGGTTTGACCCTGGGCATTGCTTTTTTATTTTACTACTGTCTAGACAGGCTAGGAGGTGTGTCTGTGTAAAGGCAGCTTTGATACAGCTTGCCCAATGTTGCCCGACGGTAAGCTGGTTGGCATGCTGCGCAGCTTTGCGCAAACGGCTTATGCTGGGTAAAGCGTTATTTAGCTATGAGCACTCATATTATGCTGGGTGAAGTGCTGCTGAACTACGGGCATTCATTTTAAGTATGTTAAAGCACTGCTCAACTCTGGGCACTCATATTAAACCTGTTAAACCGCTGCTCACCTGCGGGCACTCATATTAAGCTTGTTAAAGTGCTGCTCACCTATGGGCACTCATATTAAGCTTGTTAAAGCGCTGCTCACCTACGGGCACCCATATTCAGCTTGCTAAAGCCTTGCTAAGCTATGGGCAATTATGATCCTTTTTTTATATTTTATTATGTCGGATTTCTTCAAAAATACATGGCCCATTTCATTACATTTTACTTAAATTATAGTTTTATATATATATATATAAAAAAAAAAAAATATATATATATATATATATATATATATATATATATATATATATGTCAGGGGATTGTTTCATGCTTATTTAAATAAAAATGGAAAATGATGTTGTGGGGGCTCGAACCGTGACCACCTCCTCTTTGGCCAACGTCTCTACCGCTACGCTATTGCTACTTGGCTTAATTTGCATATTTAGATCTTATATGCTTTTCAATGTCTGATAACTGTTGCTGAGTGGAGGGCATACACGTGCAAACGAGCGCAACTACGGGCAAACATTTTGGAAATTATAAAAAAAAAGTGAAACTGCTATTTTTACGTTTTACATTACAGTTGGGTTTATAGTCTGTGAGGGCATGTGTGGTGTTGTGTTCCTTGACCTTTCCGCGGACTTGCTCGTGGGTGTTTACTTTCAGGACTCTGACTCTTCTGGGGGAGTGTCCCTTTGCAGAATTTGGCATTCGGACATGCCCCCTACTTTCCTTCACGGACCGTGTTAGCCTAGGGTATGATTCAGCATGCCTTCATGAATATGCATGGCATACTGACGTCATACCGTTAGACTGCAGCCTCCATGTAAGACATATTAGCTTTTACACAGAGGTTTTGTGAATACGGCCCGTGATGTATAATGTTTGTAACTGCGAACATGTTAATATGGTTTGTTTTTTTCTTTTATGTAAATATAAGTTTGCCTGCGTCACAAGTGATAATTTAATAAACGTGTTTTAAAAAATAGTGAGGTGTATAGTGTATGCTAATGACTACATAATGGCATGCAAATGAGGAACTCCATGCAAATGTACCTCATCGTGTATAGAGTGACATCTGTAATGGTGGACTGAGTCAGACATAAAACCGGTGCACTGCATCATTGCGCATACCTACATGTACACCAAGAAGTGTGGTGTACATGAGGGGTGTGATGCTTGGATAAGCATCAGCAGTCGCTCATCAGCATGTGTTATAGGCTATCATAGGAACCATTTCTTGAAGGTTGTATGGATGGTACTTGACATACCACCAGCCTACTGACCAGCAGACTGTGGCCAGGAAAACTATAAGGCAACTGTGTTCCCCATAACTGGACATCAGGGATGAATGATATGCTCATTCTTTTGGATACTAAGGTGTGGGTAACTTTAAATATTTAGCTACAGAAACCTTTCACCTACTGGAGATGATTTATGGATATTCCAGGTGTCAGCCTCACAAATCCTGAACTTGTTCCTCACTATTATGTTACATCATATGGAGGAGCATATCCTGTTCCCCAAGACTGTAAAGGAGAAAATCAGCACCATTTCCCTGAGGTTCTGGGGAGCAATAGATTATGCACTCACAGACCTTGCCATCAAGGACCCACTTGGCCCAGAGGAACTGTGATACATCAATAGGATGGGTTGTAATGTTTAGGGCATTTTTATATTTATTTTTTTATTTATTGTCCTTTGTTTACCATGATGACTGCACACAAGTCACAATTTCAGCAGAGGCCTTTGGAGAAAAGTTCCACATAAAATATATATATATATATTTACAATGAACAACAATAAAAATTAAAAATTTTAAGCATTACTTTGCTGCATAGTATTGAGGTAAATAGTAAAACATTTATCATATACTTTAGATGTTATATTATTTTACATAAGTCAAAGACATGTTAACATGTAATAACTAGAGATACAAGAACAATGACAATGCACTTAGGTTTAGTTTATGTAAATTTACATTAATGAAGAAGGATGTCACTAGGGCAGGAACAAAAAGGTAGAGGAGGAGGAAGGGTATAAGCAGAAATAATCAAGGAAAACAAGTAGAAAAAGTTCTTATACTGCCGAAGGCGTGATAACAGTAGGTAGGTAAGATGAGGTGGGTAAGGAGGTGATATTGTAAGAAAGAGTTAAGGAAATAGGTTATTTTGAGTCTTATTATTATAGGTTATAAGGTGTCCTTGATAATTCCCATGATTCACAGATCTGACAAGCATCTGACTTACTCTACATGTTCTTGTAAATGGATTTCTGATGGGGTCACCTGATTCATAGGTTCATAGATTCATAGGTTGATGTTAGAAAAATATGTATTAATGTGTGTATTAGCAATATGCTTAGTGCATTTAGAGCTTGAAAAGGGTTAACACATTTATTCTATTTCATACTGCATAAATCTGTACAAACTGTAGTTGCTTTCTGACCTTGTACTGTTAGCTAAAATCTTGCTTGTGCCTTGGAAATTGTTTGAGAAGCAGGTGATTTCTGCTTGCGTTAGGAAAATAATGAATAGAACAATACTACCTGTATGAAACTTAGACAAGAAGTTCCACTGTGCCATGAGAAAATACACAGCTGTAGAAGTTACAGATAATTAGTACAAAGCCTGCTTGAAAATATGAACTGCAATCAGCATTTGCTTGTATCTGTATTAGAAAAGTACCATGAAATGTAACACTGTACAATAGACGCTTGTAAATGGATTAATAGTCACCAAGGCCAGGTTGTTTTTCTGAAACGTTTCTCACAAATCTAGTCATGTCAGCAGAAAATCTGGAGTAACTTCTGCTGTAGAACAATGCTAAAAGTTGTGTTTGATTACGTCAGCTTAGAAGGCCATGTCTTGTAAAATAGTATAAGAATGAACATACTTTCTGTTAGTAGTTAGACAAATCCTTGTACTTGCATGTTTTTGTCTCCTTGCTGCAAGTAAATTAAAGTGCCTTAACTGAACCTTACGTGTATTGGTCTTTGAAGTTTTTTTCTTTGACAGATTGGTCCTTCCGACCGGAAGCCTTCACTTTGCCTCGGATCAGATAGGCCAGGTGGCTTGAAACCGTACGGGGAAGAAACCACATCGGTTCTTCTTATTTGAAACGTCCTCTGACTGAATTATCATACAAAAGAGGCCAGCCACTTTCTGATCTACGACTGAAGGACGGGTTTACTCGAACCAGGTGATGAATCATGAAGGCTCAGCTAAGGTGAATCTACCTTCTTTTTCTGTTTTAGATCAGGGACTAGATTTGTATTTGTTCTGTTAAGACTTTATTTATAAGTCAGGGACAGAAAGATTACTGTCTTGTCATAGATCAGGGAAACAGAGCAGGTAGGCAGTCATTCTGAAGAGACTATAAAAATATCCATGGTACCATGTTAAAAATAAGGTGTTACGTAATGATTAAAAAGGGTAGAAAAAAATGGGTAATAATTGTACAAAAAGGTCCCAAAATCTGCCGTTAACCGAAGACGAGAAATACATGCAGTCACAGCGTGCTGATAATATTAAATACTACTCAGAATGGGTTAATAAGTATGAATTTGATGGTAAACAAAAAAATCCTCACTTGTCAAACTTGTCAAACAGCTTAAAACCGATTCTAGAGGTTGGGTAAAAAATCAACGTCAGTTATGAATTCCTCAGGCACACAGGTGGATTGAGGAAGTAAACCGAAGGGAACAAAAGAGTAATAATTCAAAAGCAATGTTTTTAGATAAGGAGGACAATAACTTAGTAATTGCATCAGCCCCTCTGCCTCCTTTACCAGAATATGAGGCAAGTGAACAAATTAGTCCACCCCCACAATATCCTACTGTCACTGTGAGTAGAGACACTACAAAAGTGAAACCGTTTATTAGAGATCCCATCGAGACCAGGTCTTGAACATGGGCAGGAAACTCAAAAGGGGAAATTGAGTTATATCAAATGGGTAGAAATTCATGATTTATGAGTAAAGAAGAAATATGCCCACTTATAGAAGTGCCTAATCCTCAGGCAGGGCAAGAAGGTCAGGACCCAACTATTCTAGTATATAGACCCTGGACTCCGGAAGACATCCGGAAAGCCACTGAGGGAATTCCCCATCCAAAAGTTAATTTTAGAAAGTTCTTAGAAGATTTGCAAGGAATGAGGCTGAGTTATAATTTAAACGGAGAAGAGGTAGAAAAAGTAGTCAGACAAATTGTGGGACCAGATTGGTACATGATTAGTGGTGACTGGAATCCCCATGACATTGCGCTCAGGCCCCTCCCACATAGCAGCGCAGAGTTAGACAACAGAGTGAAAGGTCTTACAGACTGAATCTCTGAGAAATGGAAGCCTAGGGCAGACTGGACTTGCATTAATCAATGCATCCAACAGGAAGGTGAAGCTATTGACCGATATTATGCCAGACTATTAGAATGTTTTAATAACCATTGTGGAATGCAGGTTCCTGAAGACCAGACACATGATTCCCCATACGAGCAGCAGTTAAAGAATGCATTTTTGAAAGGCAGTATTGCACCTATAAGCAGCTTTATTACAAAACACATGGTAGATCATTGTACAAGCAGGTTACTGTCATTGCTTGAATATGCTAGGCATGCCGAAACGCATTTTAATAGCAAAAAGAAAAAGAAAGCCCAAGTATTTTCTGTAGAAGATGGAGCAGAAGTTTATGTAGTACAGTCTGGGAAAAAGGGCAAGAGAAATGCCCAGGGAAACAAACAATCTGATCAACGATCAGAGGACTTTGAAGGGTGAAAGAAAAGGGGTGAATGTTTTAAATGCGGTAAGAAAGGACACTTGGCAAGGGATTGCAAGAAAAACAAGAAGGCAACCACGGAGGATAAGGAGGGTGAGGACTGACTATATGGTAGTCAGGAATCACTAGAAGGGGATAGCAGAGAAAGGACAAGTGAGTATGTGATAGAGGGAGTAGAGAATGTGACAGAAGAAATAGAGGAAGTGCAAGAAGTCACGGATAGTGAAGAAAATGAAATATTGGATTTGGCTTTATTGAGCTTAGAGCTCTGTTTAGCAGACACGAAACCAGAAGTTACACTCCTGGTAGAAGGGAGGGAATTCAGATTCTTGTGTGACTCAGGGGCATCACAGACCCTGGTACATCCCTCCAAACTGCCAGAGAATTCAGAGTCACCTGATTACATATTAGTGAAAGCAGCTAATGGACAGCTGTATCGGGAGCCCCTCTCCCATAATATTGTGATAACTGATCCTGTTTCAGGATTGATCCAGAAAAGCAAAATTGTTGTATCTGCAAAATGCCCAGTAAACCTCTTGGGCAGAGACCTTATGCAGCTATTTGGTATAGTAGTAGTTCCGACTATGCAGGGTATGGAAGCACAGCGACAAATTGATACCTTTGCATTGCAATCGGAGGGTGAAATGTTTTATTGGTACAGCCAGGACTTGGTTACAACTGGTCCAGGGGCGGTGACAGAGGAGTTGATGAACGTAGCCATCAGCAAGTTCCCCTCCCTTGACATTGATAAACAGCATTTGTTGCACTGTACTCTGTATTATTGTAATACACCAGGACCTGATAAGGAGTATGAGCAAGAATTGTTTAGAAATCATGCAAACAGATTGGTATTATGTAATCTGTACTGGGACACAGAAGGGAACAGCGTAGCCAGCTGTTCATTGCCCCAGGAGTTCTTTGCACTCTATAAATCTAGTCGATTACCACATGTTAGCTTAACTAAGGACAAGAATGTAAAATGGGTAGACTTAGGAGAAAAAGTCACGAGATGGGAAAAACAGACGGAGTTAGAACTGTCAGAACAGGGAATACAAATGCAGAAGGTGAATTGGATAACTCAGACCCACCCAGCTGTACACTTGCAGTCTAGCAAGGACAGCTGATTGGCACTCCTATTGAAGGAGGGAGAGAATGCCTTACAGAATATACCAGAAAATCTCAGGTCGACAGGAAAATCAGATGTAGGACTCATTCGTACAGCGGGACCAGTTACTATTACGCCAAAGTCAGCATTTAGACCACAAAAGAGACAGTATCCCTTAAGAAAAGATGCAGAGGTAGGAATCAAACCTATTATAGCAGCTTTACTTAAGGAAGGGGTGCTGGTGGAATCTCCTGATTCACCATGTAACACACCCTTATTTCCTGTTAAGAAAGCGAATGGAGAGTGGCATATGGTCCAAGATTTACAAGCTGTAAATGACGCAGTAATACCAAGGGTACCTATGGTGCCAGACCCACACACCCTGTTGAATGATTTAAAACCTCAACAGAAATATTTTTCTGTGGTAGATATCAGCAATGCGTTCATTTCGATACTGATACACCCTGACAGCCAGCATTGGTTTGCATTCACATTTCAGAGGAAAAGGTATACATATACGTGACTACCACAGGGGTATTGTGAAAGTCTAACAATATTCTCACAAGAAACGGCAAGCAACTTGGCGGGATTTACCCCACCAAGAGGTAGTCAGATTTTGCTTTATGTTGGCGATATCCTGCTGGCGTCCCCCACCCAGCAAGACTGTAAAGAAGATACCATAGCGCTATTACAATTTTTAGCCACTGATGGACATAAAGTAAACAAAAATAAACTGCAGCTTTGGAAAAAACAAGTTAAATACCTAGGATATGTAATATCCAAGGAAGGTAGGACATTAGATGAGGACAGAAAAATAGCGATTTTGCAAGCACCAAAATCCACTACCAAGAAGGAAATGATGTCCTTCCTGGGTACGACTAATTTTTGTCGGAGTTGGATTCCAAACTATGCCTTGGAATCTGCACCGTTGACTAACCTGATTTATAAAAAGCCTATGGCAGCACAGGATTTGATACAATGGACACCAGAAGCAGAATCTGCTGTCTACAAACTGAAACAGTTAATAGCGTCCTCATTAGTTTTGGGATTACCAAACTATCATAAACGTTTTTTCCAAACTGTAGATTGTAAGCAAGGTTATATGACATCAGTGTTAACACAGCAGCATGGGGACAAGCAACGCCCTATTGCTTATTATTCATCACAACTGGACCCAGTGGCACGGTCTTTACCTCACTGTGTACAAGCAGTAGTTGCAGCTGCAATGGCAGTACAGTCTTCGTCCTCAGTAGTGTTGTTCCACCCTCTCACATTGAGAGTGCCTCATGCAGTCATGACTATTTTACTACAAGAGAAGGTAGCATATCTTTCCCCTGCTAGGCATCTTTCCTGTATGACTATATTGTTGAGCCAACCTCATATGACAGTTGAACGATGTACGACGTTGAACCCTTCTACCTTGCTCCCAACCCCTGCAGATGGCACACCACACAGCTGCCTGCAGGTGATTGAGCAAAAGACACTGCCTAGAAAATATCTTATGGATGTTCCCTTGGATGATGCCGAGGTAACATACTACGTGGACGGCTCATGCAAAAGGGGTCCTGCAGGACAGAACCTAGTAGGATATGCAGTAGTTTCTGACACAGACATTATAGAAGCGAAATCTTTACCACATAGTTTATCTGCACAGGCAGCAGAATTGATTGCCTTGACACGGGCATGTACCTTAGCAAAGGGTAAATATGTAAACATTTTTACTGATAGCCAGTATGCTTTTTCTACTGTACATGTTTTTGCACAACAGTGGAAAAATCGAGGAATGATAACATCTACTGGCAAACCAATCAATCATGCACAGTTTATTTTAGATCTTTTAGAATCTATTCAGTTACCTCAGAAAGTAGCTATTTGTAAATGCACAGCTCATACCAAGCAACAGGACAGGATTTCAAAAGGTAATGTGAGAGCTGATACAGCTGCAAAGCAGGCAGCTTCAGAAGTATTTCTTTTGAATGAGGAACTACAACCCTCTGAGATTTTAGACTTAGAAAAGTTGAAGACAATGCAAACACTTACTACGCAAACTGAAAAATGAAGATGGGTAAAATGAGGAGCAATTCTCGAAAAGGGGCTGTACATCTCTAAAGAAGGGAAATCGATATTGCCGTCTAATTTGTTTAGATATGCAGCTTTGTTGAGCCATGGGCAGTGCCATGTCTCAACAGGGGGGAATGGTACAGCTGGTAAACCAAGTGTTCACGACGTACGGATTTACAAACTACTCTAAAAAATGTTGTTCCTTATGCCACATCTGTAATAAACATCATGCACAAGGGGCGTTAAAGCCCAAGCAAGGTAGTTTCCCTACACAACTATATCCATTTCATACTATCTGTATGGATTTCATAGAGTTGAATAAATGTGAAAATAAGAAGTATTGTCTTGTCATTGTAGATATGTTTTCCAGATGGGTGGAAGCCTTTCCGACTAAAAATCCAGATGCCACAACTGTGGCCAAAGTGCTTGTTAAAGAAATCATCCCTAGATTCGGCATTCCGGAAAGGATCTATGGTGATAATGGCACACACTTCGTGAATCAGACCATACAGCAGTTAAGTAAACATTTTTGTATTTCTCTAAAGAATCATTGTGCGATCACCCACAATCAGCAGGGCTAGTAGAGAGGCATAATGGGATTTTAAAGAGTAAGCTAAGAAAAGTAATGACAGAAATGCAGAGAAACTGGGTGTACTGTCTGCCCCTGGCACTGTTGAGCATGAGAACTGTTCCGAATGCAAAAGGATTGACTCCTTTTGAAAAGCTCTTTGAAAGGGCTTAGTATATACCTCAGTGGAAATCTCTCATGCCCGCAGACCAGGAAGCTGACAGTACATTAGCAGAGTATATACATAATTTGTTAAATTCCAAACATTTGTTGCAGTTAAATTCTGTTTCAGATAAAGAACAAACCAGACCATCAGAAGTGGCAGTGCCCCCTGGAGCGTGGATCTGGCTGAAGATAGTTAAGAAGAAAAATTGGGCGTCTCCGAAGTGGGAAGGTCCGTATCAAGTGCTTTTATCAACACCCACTGCAGTCAAAATTGCGGAGCGTGCCTCCTGGATCCACTTGATGCACTGTAAACTAGTTAAAAACTTTGAACTGGACAAAAATCTTGTTACATGCCAAGAGCAAAAATGATAAGAGTCCAGAAGAAACAGGAATGCAGAACAACCCTTTCCTCAGAAGTATTGCCTAATCATCCTGTTAACTGTATTTGTGACAATAATCTTTTTGTTGTGGCCTTTTCTTTTCCCAGCCATGCAGACTGAACTGAATAAACGTGAAGCGTTACTCATAAACTGGCATCCAAACTTTAACACTTACCAGGCAGTTAAATATGTGTATGCTGAGACTTTCAATGTTTAGAATTGCTCGGTTTGCACAGCTTTGCCGACAGCATACGGGGGATTATTAATGACTACAGTCCCCCTAGGGGTCAATGAGACCTGGGAGAACTTGATTTATGATACCTCAACCATTACAGCACAAGATAAAATAGCATTGCACTTGTCTGTTCCACAAAAGGGAACTGTGTGTTTTTATAAAAATGATACTGTTCAGGTGGGTTGGAGCAATTGCAATGTGACTGTTCCTTATAGATGTTACACTAAAGGTAACAAAGTAGATCTTTATTGTAATACAAACTATGATTAATTTCTTGGATTGATGCACAAAACACTTGATGAAGTAAAACATAATTCTGTTCTTTATAAACAGCTATCTATAATTGATAGAAAAATGTTTCATGCAGGGTGAGTGTATATTCATAGCAAGGTTACTACTAAAGTAGAGGACTGTTATTTTGTGTGTGGCAGAAAGGCATACAAATGGTTACCTGAGAATTGGTCCGGCAGTTGTTTTTTGGGTTACCTGGTTCTGGCCATACGACACACTGCAGTTTTGCCTCATGGAAAAATTCGAAATGTCCGAGAAGTCGTCAAGAAACCTGTAAATCCAGTGGGACAAATCGATGCATGTTGGAAAGACCATCACTCTCTAGGTAAAGGACTGACACACATGGACTTGAGTGATAGCGTTATATAGTGGGCAGGCATATTACCAGCATATGGAGCAGTGAAATCGATCTGGGAGCTGAGAAAACTGTCAAAACTTCTCGAAGTAATGAGCAACGCAACTTTTTCTGCTCTTGAATTGGTGACTGATGAACTGAATGTTATCAGAACTGTAGTGCTCCAAAATTGCATGGCTCTCGACTTCACCCTAGCGGCGAGAGGTGGTACGTGTGCTTTTGTCCAAGAAGAATGCTGTTCATATATTCCTGACCATAAACATGAGATAGACAATCATCTTGAGGTAAATCAGCAAGTGTCGGCCATGACCAAACTAGGCCCAAACCCACTGACGGACTTTTTCCAGAAATGATTTGGGGGGTGGGGTACCATCCTAATGAACATCCTGATTGCCATTTGTGTAGGTATGCTCCTACTGGGAGTATGTGTTTGTTGTGGTATCCCCTGCATGAAAAGGTCGATTAAAGACCTTATAGACATGTCAGTTTCTGAAACCTTATATCAAAGTACTGCGTTTGAAGAACTGTTAAAAGACTAAAAAGCTTTCATAAGTTTAAACTGAATTACTCTCTTAACTGCAAATCCTGAGTGGAAGAGGTTAGGAGAAGAAAGCAAACTGTTTATGCTTATTTTGAAAGTAGAATAAAAGTGTTAATAGGGGGGAAATGTTAGAAAAATATGTATTAATGTGTGTATTAGCACTATGCTTAGTGCATTTAGAGCTTGAAAAGGGTTAACACATTTATTCTATTTCATAATGCATAAATCTGTACAAACTGCAGTTGCTTTCTGACCTTGCACTGTTAGCTAAAATCTTGCTTGTGCCTTGGAAATTTACTGAGAAGCAGGTGATTTCTGCTTGCGTTAGGAAAATAATGAATAGAACAATACTACTTGTATGAAACTTAGACAAGAAGTTCTGCTGTGCCATGAGAAAATACACAGCTGTAGAAGTAACAGATAATTAGTACAAATCCTGCTTGAAAATATGAACTGCAATCAACATTTGCTTGTATCTGTATTAGAAAAGTACCATGAAATGTAACACTGTACAATAGACGCTTGTAAATGGATTAATAGTCACCAAGGCCAGGTTGTTTTTCTGAAAAGTTTCTCACAAATCTAGTCATGTCAGCAGAAAATCTGGAGTAACATCTGCTGTAGAACAATGCTAAAAGTTGTGTTTGATTACATCAGCTTAGAAGGCCATGTCTTGTAAAATAGTATAAGAATGAACATACTTCCTGTTAGTAGTTAGACAAATCCTTGTGTTTGCATGTTTTTGTTTCCTTGCTGCAAGTAAATTAAAGTGCCTTAACTGAACTTTACGTGTATTGGTCTTTGAAGTTTTTTCCTTTGACAGTTGATACTAGGCTATCTGCCCTAGGGCATTTATAAGCCTAGCCAGAGTGTGTTTGGCTTTTGCCACCATTTCAGATTAGTTGACTGTGCCTCTGTATAGTAGGTCACAAAAGATAGCTCTTTTAAGGTTAGTTTACTGTGTCTCTGTCTAGTAAGGACACAGAAGAGATCCCAGGGGTAAACCTACGATCTCCCTTCCACGCGTCAAGATTTCTCTTGAAGAGGGTCATTGAGGGGCTCAGCCTAACATGGATTGGGATTTTGTTCCAGAGTGAGGGGAGCCTCTGGGATATGAATCTGTCCCTCCAGCATGTCCTATTTATTTCTGTGCTGAGGTTTAAGTCCCTGGAGCATGTAGCTCTAAGGGATTTGGATTTCCTGAGGTGGAGCATGTCCATTAATTCTGGTTTGGACATGGCTTTATATATATGTCAGGAACAGATTGCCTCTGAGTAGGCGTAAGCAACTGAGTAGAGCTGGAGTTTCTTTAGCCTAACTGTGTAGGGCATCTGTTTGAGTCCCTTGATCCTCTTGGTAAGGTACTTTTGGGGTCCTTCCAGTTGCTGCAGGTGTTGGGTAAGGTACATCCCAAATGGGGCATTGTATTCAATTATGGGCCTGATGAGTGATGTGTAGAGGGGCACAATGACCTCTCTTGATCTAGATGTGAACCCTTTCATGATAAGGTGGGCTATATAGAAGGTCTTTCTAACCACTTTGGCAACATGATTGTCAAAAGAGAGATTGCTATCTACTTGGGTCCCCAAATCCCTAATTACATCTTCCGTACTTAATGGTAATTTGTGGGCACTTTGTTTTTCCCAAAGGGGATGACTATGCACTTTTTGGCATTTAGCTTTAGGCCATGGCTCTGCCACCAGTTATCCATCTCTGTGAGACCCTTTTGGAGGATGCTTGTGTCAGTCGGTGAGTCAATTATGGCACCCAGTTTGCAGTCATCTGCGAACTTGGTCAGCCATAGTCCTCCTGTGTTAGCCTGTACCTCAGAGAAATATATACCGAACAACAGAGGCCCCAGGACTGAGCCTTGTGGGACACCACTTGTAACTGGTTTAGAGTCTGACATGGCACCTGCAATTCTGACCATGTGGGTTCTATCCATGAGCCAGTTTGCAACCCATCTTGTGACATAGGGGTTGATATTTAAGCTGGTGAGCTTATTTATGATGCCCGAGTGGGGTATTGTGTCGAAGGCTTTTGTGAGGTCCAGGTAGGCTGTGTGGACTACCTTCCCTTCATCTATGGCCTTGGTGACTGTTTCAAAGAAGTCGACCAGGTTCAAGAGGCAAGATCTGCCCTTAACAAAGCCAAATTGGGTAGGATCCAGTGTTTGGAGGTTCCCAATGTCTTTGTTTATGAGTTCCATGAGGATACGCTCCATAGCTTTGCAGATCAGGCTAGTCAGGCTTATAGGGCAATAGTTTCCGGGGTCCATTGTGGCACCACCTTTGTGGAGTGGAACCCCTGTTGCTGTACGCCATTCCTTTGGGTACATATCCTGTAGTAAGGCTGAGATTGAACAGTGACTTTATGTGAGGGTTCAGTTCTTCTTGGAGCTCATGTAAGACGCAGCCCAGGACACCGTCTGGTCCCAGTGATGCTGTGTTCTTTGCTTTGGAGAGGGCAGCTCTCACCTGTGCATCTGTGATGTCAGGGAGGCTACACTCTGTTGGGATAGACATTTGCTCTTTTGGGGGGGAAGGGGGGGAGAAGTTTGCACTGAACCTGTCTGCCAGGATGTTGGCAATGTCTGTGGGTTCAGTGTATTTTTTGTCATTTTGCACTAACTCAGAGCATATCTGGGAGTTGCCACCTAGGTGACATAACTAAAGAAGGCCTTGTGATTATCTTTAGCATCTTGTTCAATTTTTCTTTCAAAGCTGGCCTTAGATGATTTTATGAGGGATCGTAGTTTCTTGCTAGTACTGATCAGAAATGCCTTCCCTTTTTGGGATTTTGCTCTATCATGTAGTAGCTTCCTCCTTCTGTTGTATAGCTGATTTATGGCTGGAGTCCACCAGACAGGTCTCCTACCTTTGGAGGAGTGAGTCTTGGTTTTATTTGGGATTCCTGTAGGTGTCCATAGAATGCGTTTGTAAAGGATTCTGCGGTTTGGGCCGTATTTTCCACTGGCCCGGGGGCTTTGAAGGATTCCACCTTGGTTTTGAGAAGTGTGAAGTTTGCTTTTGAGAAGTTCTTCACCGTGGTTTCCTTGGCTGGGGGTGGGGACGGGATATGGATGTCCAGTGAGATTAATTTATGGTCAGATCTTACCAATGAGGGGTATACCTCTGGTATGGAACATAGAGTCCCCATGTTGGTGATGATCAGGTCCAACATGTTTTCCCCTCTTGTGGGAGTGGTGACCAGTTATTCCATAGCATTTGAGTTTATAAATTCTAGGAACCATTAGGCGAGGGTGTTGGGGCTTGACTAATGCTCCCAGTCTATGTTTGGGTAGTTGAAGTCACCCAATATGTTGGTGTTTGGAGAGACCTTAATATTCTTCAGTGTTCTCAGGAAAGCTGAGTGGGGTTCCTGAGTTTGGGAGGGTGGTCTGTAGCAGGATACAAACTGAAAGGCAGTTTTGCCCACTGTTAGTTGCATATGGATGGTCTCCGATGCTTCGTGCAGTGCCACTAACCTGGAGGTGTGGATATCTTTGATGAATATGGATACTCCCCCTCCTTTTGTGATTCGGTCCAAGTTTTGGGGCTGAAAAGCATGGTATGAGGTATAACCTGGTAGTGCTGGGGTTCTCTCTGGAGCCTTGAACCAAGTTTCTGTTACTGCACAGATATCGATATTCTCCATACTGAGGAGTGCCTCGAGTGCGTGCATCTTGAGGTTTAGACTTCTGGCGTTGAGCAGCATTACCCTTAATTTCTTTTTCCTTGTGTTGTCTATGGAGGTGGGTTTGTCTTTTGAGCCTTGCCTAAAAAAGGCCCTATGGGGGTGGCAAGAGACTTAGCCAATATTTGAAAGCCCAGGGGTGACAGGTGCAAGCCGTCCCTAGCGAAGCAACGTGGCTTGTCGAACATGTCCTCCCAGGCTGACAGACACTGGATCCCCTTTGAATGACACCAATACTTTAGCCAATTGTTAAAATTGATCATTTTGTCTTTATACTGTGGCATCATTCTTGGTGAGGGTAAGATGCTACTCAAGGTCAGGGTCATACCGGCCTGGGCTACATGATCAGAGAGCTCCTCTATGTCTCTTTTCATGTAGTCCAGGGAGGTATGTCTCAGGTCATTCACACCAGCATGGACAATAACAGAGTCATATTTGTACTTGCTTTGGAGTGACCTGAATGCTTGTGTTATGTGGCAGATCCTGGCATCTGACAAGCAGCTTACAGTGACCTTCTCTTTGCTCAGACTGATCAGTGGGACGTCAGTGTGTCTGACAATAGAGTCACCTATTACAAGTGTATTAGGTGTGTTGTTTAGCCTTAAGGGCTGTGACTGTGTGGCACACTGACTTTGTGAACTATGTGATACTTAGGTATTGTTGTGGGGTAGCAGTTGCTTGGATGTTTGCTTTGGAGGTCTTTGCTGCTGGGGCAGATTTTTATTTAGAGCCTCTGAGTATGTTTTTGTTTGTTTATGTGTTTGGTTTGCTGTTGCGATAGGTCTATGTGAGACTGAATTTGTGGTGTGTGTGGTTACCTTCTCCTCCTGACTCACTGCACCAGTACTGGGTTGAGAGAGCTCAGCCTCCAGTTTGGCTATATAGTTGCATCTCTCACATATATTTGAGATTGTTGGGAGGAGGAGAGGGTGATCTGTGTACATAAGGCAGTTGTAACATTGCCTCAAGATTCCCAGATTCACCAGCTGGACTGGAGAGTAAACCCAAAACTGACTTTTGGACATGCCAGAATAGTATAAGGAACTACTTTTTGACTGATCAAAAAGGACCAATAGGGAGCCAAGTACTTAAAGGGAGTATAAGAGGGTGTACTGCTTTAGTTTATTAGTGCTTACTTATAAGATTACTTATACAAACAACTGCAGGGCTTTAGAATGAAAATAGAGTGCTTACTTTGAGATTTAGAACAGTTCTAAGGGAAAAAGTGAAGATCAGACTTTGTGGAGCCGGGAATAGTTTAAACCCATTTAAGCGGCGCTGTCCGATGCTGCGCTATGTGCAAAATCGTGCAAAACCACGCAAATGCAGGTTTTAAAGCAAGGAAACTGAAAGAGATAGGAATTGACCCAAAACGGCCAATAAGCTACTAGTTTCAGGGCTGAGACCACTTCTCCAGGGACAGATAGGCTGCTCAAAGCTCCCCACTCTCAATGGTGAGCAGAGAAGCTTCCTCCTATCCAAGTAAGGATATGGGCAACACAGGAAACTATACCACAGTCCGGAATTCAGCAAAACCTGAAATCTGGACTAATCTATTTCAGCAAAGGTGGGAAAAGAGAATTTTTTTTTTCTTTCAGGAAACAGCAGAAAAACACACAGAAAACACTGTAAATGCTATAAACAGGCTAGCACACTTTAGTGTGTAGCCTACAACAGTTATACAATACAAAAATGACTTAAATTGATATAAAACAAGTGCAAAAACTGTAAAAAGCAGAAGGCAAATGCATTTTCACAGATCAGTTAGAAATTCGCTTTTTAGGCGGGAAAAGGCAGTCGGAGCAAAAAAAAAAACAGAGAAAAAATACTTAAATCTGGAAAAGTCTCTCTTGGGTGTCTCTGTTGCCTATATCACTGTGCAGAGTTGTATACTGGTGCAAAACCACGCAAATGCAGGTTTTAAAGCAAGGAAACTGAAAGAGATAGGAATTGACAAAAAACGGCCAATAAGCTACTAGTTTCAGGGCTGAGACCACTCCTCCAGGGACAGATAGGCTGCTCAAAGCTCCCCACTCTCACTGGTGAACAGAGAAGCTTCCTCCTATCCAAGTAAGGATATGGGCAACACAGGAAACTATACCACAGTCCAGAACTCAGCAAAACCTGAAATCTGGACTAATCTAGTTCAGCAAAAGTGGGAAAAGAGAATATTGTTTTTTCAGGAACAGTAGAAAAACAAACAGAAAACACTGTAATGTTATAATCAGGCCAGCGCACTTTAGTGTGTAGCCTACAACAGTTATGCAATACAAAAATGACTTCAATTGATATAAAACAAGTGCAAAAACTGTAAAAAGCAGAAGGCAAATGCAATTTAAACTTTTTAAAGCACAGATCAGTTAGAAATCTGCTTTTTAGGTGGGAAAAGGCAGTCGGAGCAAAAAAAAAACAGAGAAAAAAATACTTAAATCTGGAAAAGTCTCTCTTGGGTCTCTCTGTTGCCTGTATCACTCTGCAGGACACCACGAGGAGCTGTGCGGAGTTGTATACAATAGCAAACTTTTTAAATCACAGATTCGCTAAAACAACTGGCGTTTTTGGCAGAATTAGTTAAGACAGCAAGAAAAGCAGAAAAGTGATACTTAATCACTCCGAAGTCACTCTTTTGTCTCTCTGCTGCTGTAGACTCTGCAGAATACCTGGAATGCACTTGCTGAGCAGAATACAAGCGTAAAAACTGTGCAAATGAGGTTTTTATAGCAGGGAAGTGAAAGAGATAGAAATTAACCCAAAATGGCCAATAAACTACTAACTTCTGGACTGAAACCACTCCTCCAGGGAAAGATAGGCTGCTCAAAGCTCCCCTCTCTACAGGTGAACAGAGAAACTTCCTTCTATATAAGTAAGGTAATGGCAACACAGTAACTTGTAACACAGCCCTGGATTCAGCAATAACCTGAAAACTGGACTATACTAGTTCAGAAAGGTGGGAAACAAGTATATATATATATTTTTTCACAAAATAGAGCAGATACAATCAAAATTAGCCCAAAAAGGCCAATAAACTACTAATTTCTGGGCTGAAACCACTCCTCCAGGGACATATTGCCTGCTGATTGGTAAGTGTACTGACATTCTAGAGAGACAGCTTTATACAAACAGTTAACATGCAAGCAGACAGCAAGCTACATATAATTTGTTGTTTGTTGTGTGTCAGGCAGTGTCAGATATGCCCTAAAACCCAGGTGGATGACCCTCATCCACAGCCCCTAGACCATGCAGGAAATATCCTATAATGCAGCACATGCAGAAATGCGTAATAAACCTTAATGAATCCTAGGCCTACTCAAGGGATACTTCTGTTGCCTAGACATATTATGAGGATTACTGCAGCAAGATGTTTGTTGTGTGTCATGCTACACAACACGGTACCACACAAATAGATGGAGTGGGGCATGAATATCTTGACAGGATCAATTACACAAAATATCTAAACACACGTACCTGATTCTGTGAAGTTTTCATGCAAATGCAGCACAACTGCATCCACCATGTAGGAGGCTCCTGTTACTTAAATATTGTCATGAGAAGATTGCTGCAATATAGCTGAAGAGTGATCAGTAAAATATTATGTAAAACTGCACTGGCATTTCCTCTTGGAAGCTTAGATTTCATATATTAAGGAAAGCTATCTTCTATATGCTTCTTTTTAAAATTTTAGGTCTTTTAACATACTCCAGACAAATCAAAATGGTCACATTCCATATTCCATATAAAATATATGTACATTAATAAAACTGGATAAATGTCATATTGACAAACATTCTAAATTTTGATTCAACCAGTATCAAAGGCAGTTTCCTTCTGTTATATAGTGTTCATTACAGACTTATGGCATAGTGTTTGGGTCTTGGGCTACTAAAATATTTTCATTTCCCTATTTTACACATTATTTCCTGCTGTGTATTCTCCCTACATATCTCCATCCTCTTTCCTTCAGCCACTTGAGATTCTTCTTATCCTAACTTCAGATCATCTTCCCCTTTCTCCCCTGTTGATAGTTCTCACATAGTTTCAGACTTTGCTTGCTGTCTATGCATTCATACTTAACAGTTCCTGTTTAGACTCTTACCTTGAAGGAATAAAAGTTTTAAAATCCTCCCAACCATCACCGCCACCATTAGGGAAACTTTGGGCATCCAAAATTGGCAAAGTTGGTTTGAGTTAGGCTGGAATAACTGGTGCCACTTCAATTTATTCTAGAATGGTTTATAACATCATATTATAGGATATGTGTGTTATCTCTTGTTATTCTCATATATCCTTTAGCCTACTCCACTATTTGCTCCTTTGAAGACTTCTTATCTCCTTTATCCAAATAGTCAGTATTTCCTTACTGAAAGATAATTTTTTTTCCATCCACTCACTATATCCTAAAGCCATACATTTTTCAGCACAACCACATAATTCCACTGATAAAACTACATGGCTCAAAAACTCATACTCCTTACCACATAGATGGTTATGGGTCTCAAACTACATCTGTCCATTGACCAAGGAGGTGGTATATTCTTTTTATGTCAATCCTTCAAAGCAGGGTTTTAGAAACAAATTGTGTGCACAGCATACTTCAGACCTAGGCTACAATAAAAATCACCAAGTACAATTTTGAAATATGTTACCATACCTCTCCGTCCCGTCAAGAACAAGGTGACTTTCTTGGTAAACTTATAACCCTTCCCATAATGGGAAAATACTCTTCTACTGAGTGACCTAAATATTGTAAGATTCCAATAGGGGGAAAAAGGTTAGATATTTTACTGACAAAGTTTCCATGCCAGCTATAATAAGCTAATCATTGCCACATCCTCATTTCATTCTGAACACAGTGCCTTATATTTCTTCATATTCTAGCCAATGATGGGTTTCATCCCACTTCTGTATCAACCTCATGAACACCCAAAGACATAAAAAGAGTTTATTAGACAAGTAGGTAAGAAAGTAAATTAGATTACCAGGCCTTTCTTTTGTACCACACACACACACACACACACACACACACACACACACACACACACACACACACACACACACACACACACACACACACACTTACAGATAATTTTAAATGCCAGGCCACATATCATGTCTTTGGGATGTGGGAATAAACCTGATTACCCAGAGAAATTCAATAGGAACACCAGGAGGACATGCAGACTCTGTACAGAAGGCACACCAGCTGATAAGTAGACCATGCAACCTTTAGTACATTACGAAGATAGGATATGTACTGGGCTGGAAAATCCCCCCCCCCCCCATCATGATGGAGCCTTAGAGATTATCGCTCTTTTCTGACTGACTACCTTTGTCTTTAAAGAATAAATAAACAATCTGCAGCTCTATTTGCAAACACTAAGTGGTGATAAAACTGAACTATCCATAGACAAGCTAAGATCTCAGCACTTGCAATGACTGCAACAGCCTGACCACTACTAGCCAAATAACTAAAATAATGCACTGTACTAATTCAGGGGCTTCTTATAGCAAATGTCCAGATGACAGACAGATTAAATATAATGATGCAGACATCCTTCAGATGTTTAAATACACTACAAAAGACTAATGGGTCAACCGTCTTTACTCCAGTAGTAAGTCCATACTTACAGCAGTGAAATATTCATTGCTGTGCTTCTAACTAGCTTTTATTGATTAATAACACCATAAAAAGAATAAATTCATCAGGCTACAGACTTTAAAATCCCTTAAAGCTTCAGGTTCATATGGCTTTCTGAAAGGACCATAGAGATCCCTACAGCCATAGCAAAGAGCTCTTCTTTATAGAATTTATCAAGACACATTTCAAGAAGCATTTCACCCTCCTACGTGGAGTCAGTCCTATGTCACTTGTGTCCTAAAGCTTGGTAAATATTTTGCCATATCCATTTGTTAACCATGTAAATGAACTAGTAACAAGTGTATTTTCATGGTTGACCTGGGGGCAATGTCTGCTTAAGTGACTTGCTCAGAGTCACACAATAAATGAAAGAGCCTGATGGATTCAACCCGTGGACTATATGATGACTGTCATTAGCAGCTTGTAATCATAATCTGCTATGTTAAATTTCCAGACCAAATACATTACCTTACAAAATTAAATACAGATGCATTTCTGTCCTGAATTGTGAATATGTCGTACATATCCATCTTGGTCAAAAGACTCCAAATGTAGTTATTTATTTATTTCTGTCTGTTTGTTTACCCAGTTAGGTGTGTGGCTCTACTGGCTCTTTTCAGCCATGACCCAAACTTCAGAAAGAGCTGTTACAGTCCACTTTACAAAATAATAGACTTGGGTACATTGAGCAAGATAAGCCCAACTCTTACGTATAGAGTAACATAGACACTCTTTTAAAATATATTTACAAAAGCACAAAATAACATATCGACTATCTTTGTAAATGTAAACCTATGATATTATGGACTGTGTTAACCTCTATCACAAAAACACTTGCATTTAGCATCTTTATACCATTTTTCCTTCAGTTTAACCTTAAAGCCCCACAGAGTTTGTTTCTTAACTTCAAAATTAGCCTGATTCACAACGACTTTATTAATGACTGACAAACAATATACACCAGCCAGCATATCATGGTTATTATATATGTTGCAGAGTACTGCATAGCACCAGCATAACACCAACAATTGCATGGTATATGGAAAGGAACGTCTTTGATAAACTCTGTTATAGTTACCTGTTTCAAGACCTGGAATTGCATTAGAAGTCAGTTTAAAACAGACATACCCTAAAGCATCTATGGTGATCAAAAGCCGGCATGTAACTTTTGATGTGATTAAACTATATGCTGGCATCAGGCATGTCTCTCCAGTTTTACCATTCCTTCTGTGTTGGTCTTTGAATATGTTGGCTAGTTCATATGGCAGGAAGATTCTTTTCTTTTAATTTGAAATTAATAATTCCCTTTATAGATATCTCCCTGTACAGGAATCATCTGATAGCTACATCTAAATAGCATTCTTCCAGTTTTTGGGGGAACAAATTAAGGGAATTTGGATACCTTTCCAGCTACACCTTAAACCAGTCTAAAGCTAAAATTTTTAGCTATAATCACTATGATTATTTTGCCTTGCTCAAAGTGTTTCATCTAAATTGATTCAGGGTTAAACGCCACTATGTGCCATCAGAAGAAAACATCTGTTTAGACAATTCAAAATATAATCATATAAAAAATTATACAGTTCAAACAATAACCCACTGAGCATTAGTTTGCAATATACTGGGCAGTACTAACTTATATTTTGTCTGTGTACTAAAAAAATTATACATTCATCATGATCCTATGCCGACAGATCACATGCATGTGTTGCAGTTAAGCTTGGCATTTCCCTCTACACCTTTCCTTCAGAAATGGTATAAACACATTTCTGATATATATGGGCATCATTTAGGCCTTGAAAACAAAAGGTTTCATGTTATCTCTAAAGACATGAGACAGGGTTCTGCTCTCACTGTTGGGTATTACCTCACAGCCTTCTGCTCTCAAACACAGTGTCATAGCCCCACCTAACTTATTTCTCCTCAGAGAGATATGATGCATCCATTGCGGGTCTCCAACTGCCACGTCAGTAGTGTCCTATTCTCTTTCCCTTTTAGAATGGCACTGCTTTCTTGACTGTAGCAATAGTCTAGAATGGCAGTATGTTAAATGAGAAATAATTAACTGCTGAGTATATAACAGCAGTAATGAATCCCATGTACTAGACATCTTTATGACCCTTCTACTTTAGGAAACTTATTATAATTTAGAGATTATGTAGTGTATGTTGAAACATGAGAGATGTGAGAAAATGAGCTTTGGCAACAAACCAAGTTGTCCAGGGGCCTCTTCAAGTGGGGTTAGATGGATATATTAGTGAGAGTTAAGTGAGTTGGAGAGATGAAAGGGTTAAATGGAGGGAGGGATGATTGGGAGGAAATAAGGTAAGGGTGGGGAGGAACTTAAGGGGTTTAGACAAGTGTAGCTGGGTAAGTAATCATATTTTGGTGTGAACTTGCTAAGGCAAGTTACACCCATGACGATCTGTGGATATACCAGGAAGAAAGGTAGGACTTTGGGTATTGGTGGGTGGCAGGGGTCGGTAGGTATGTGCTTATTTATTTATTTCTCTGACTGAGAGTAGGGAATAGTCGGTATGATCTGTTGTTTAGTCAGATGCAGGGTAGTGCTCATGGTTCTTACTGTATTTATTTATTTTTTTTTCTCTCTCTCTCTGTCTCGAATGGGGGGAGCTCCGTGTTTGCGGTCCAGTTTATTGTCTTAATTCTGGTTACCGTGAGGATTTAGTGGCTTTTCAGAGGCTTGGTGGTGATGGCTTCTGCTGGTTGTCGCTTGAGTCAGTGTTTGCAGGGAACTATGTATAGCATTTCTTGTGTGCAGTAAGCATGGGTGTTCAGAGCGTGGTGGTATAACGGCCAGTTTAGTTGGTGGAGCTTTAATGGAAGAAAGCGGGTGGTAGTAGTGGTGGGGGAATTAATTTTCCAGTCTCCATTAATTTTCATTATCAGAAGTAAGTTGCTGGGTCTGTGAGATGCCCACTAATGACTGCCAGTGGTTGCAAACGCGCATAGCTCTACTACAGCAGTATGGAGGTTCAGATGTTGCTACTGCTACTTGCTTATTTTACAGATAGTTATAATCTGGCTGTAGTTTAGCACCTGTGTCCTCCCAGTTTGGCCAGGTATTGTAGCCAGGTTTGTGCTACTGTTGGATGGGAGGAACAGTGCGAAAGGGGGAGGGTCAGTGTATTATTCAGTTTGGTTTACCCTGTACTTGTACCTTATCGGTGGCTTGGTTCCATCTGAAGAGTACCCTCTGCTGTAAAAAGGTCAGGTAGTTACATCAGTTACATTTTAGACTTGGTACCTTTTGGAAATAAATTGAACTGTCTAATATTAAGAAGTGGTGGTTTCGCGACTTTTTGTGGCTCTTTGGAAAATTATTGGTCTAATTTGGAGCTACAGCCAGCTTTTGCTGAGTTCTACCTTTTGGAAAGCTTTTTGGTAATGCTGCACCTATTAAAAAAAAAAAAAGAGAAGAAAAGACTGTCCCTAGTTGGGCTGGAGATTTTGGTCTGGTCAGCAGAGGAATTGTGGTTCATTGGTGGTTATGGTGTGGTTATTAGCTTTTGTCAGTTAGGGAACTTGAGAGAACTATGAATTTCTTTTCGTGGGCTTTAGGCTGATACTGTGGGGTTTACTGTGGTAACGGTTTAGTTCACACATGCGCTGGGGCACTGAGAGAGGTGCCAGAGCAACTTTAAAATATAACCTGATTATGCTTACACGATCTGTTAAGTCAACAGGGTTGCATCTTGGCAAGGGTGCTTGTTAGTTAGTGTGCTTATATCGTTCCCTCACTACGTGCCCTAGAATAAATTTTAACACTTTAGAGTAGACCAAAGTTGAACCACTCTCCCTTCTCAATGGCTACACGAGAATAAACTTGTAAGTATCAGAGGAGCCTAATTGCCCTTCCAGAAGGTAAGGTTTGCTTAGCAGTTGATCTGCCACTCTTGTACTGGTGGTTCAAGCCAGCTGGGATATTGGAGGGGTATGCTATGACAACTCAGCATTATTAGCCATTTAGCTGGATCAGGCTTGGGTTTACGGATGGCAGAAGAGACAGGCATTCTTGGTGACTGAGAAACGTAAAGCTTCAAATGAGCTGAATGTGTTCTACAAGCACTGTAATGTAAAGATGTTTTGCAAGCAGCATCTTCTGCATTAGCAATAATGCTTATTTTCTTAATGCAGATTTATTCAGATGGCATTACTGCTGCAAGAACTGTGCATATTGACTTAGCATTTGTTATCAGTTTGTCAATATTTCTGGTGTTCTCATAAATATTTGCTATTTAAACTGGTCTGCAACTGGATGGATCTTATGGTATGACACTAATGATTTATATGTAATGTGCTTCATCCAAATCTGCTAACAAAGTACAGGTAACTTACTTCTTCATGTCAATAAGGGGTGTTCATCAGCAATGTGTATATAATTGCTGGTGGGCATGGGGGGAGGCTATATGTAGGTGAAAGAACCTTAAGCCCTTAAATGGTGATCTTTAACAGTGTATTCAGTTCTGTATGGCTAGGGTGCAGGAGGGTGTGCATGTGTGTGTATTAAGCAGGAATATTTTGGCTGATGTTTGCCTGGGTGAACTCATTTTAATTTGTCTCTTCGGGCTTTATTATTACTATTAAGATTTTTTGTGACACCTGAGTAGGATGGGGATGGTGGTGGAGAAAATGACTGACTCTTCTGAGATGATAACATTTAAAAGTCATTAGCATAATTTTAGAGGACTAATGTACATTTGTGAAAGCAAATTGGAATCCTGTACTGTCGCTGTTTGGTCATGATCAGAGGTGGTACATGCTAGGTTCATTTAGTGGCAGCAATAGAAAATACAGATGTTGGTGGTTTGTAATGACAGCAGTTTGAGTGATGTTTTGGTTGGAAGTTGGCTACAGGGTCCTCAGATTGGTCAGCTGGCTTAATGCAGGTGGTAAGGGGAAGGCATATATCAGGGTTTGGCACACTGATTGAGGTGCCTTTCCTTAGCAAACATAATGTGCAGTGTTTCAGTCGCAAGAGGGAATGGTTTAGGCTTAGTATGTTACTGGCTGGGCATTATGACTGAAGTTAGGAAATAAAGACAGACTTCATACCCCTCAGAAAAATTTGTGTTAATACAGTCCCAGTATTTGGTAGATACCCAGCTGAATGCTTACTGGGGGGATATTACTAATAAGAGCATCAGTTTTGACATTGGGTTTATTGAGGTGGTTTGCAGTAAGGTATGTCAGACTGAAGTACACAAAGGTCACTTCTAGTATTAATAGCTAAAATAATAGAATAACACCAATTAGGGGTAGAAGTTAAATGCAAAGGATTAAATGTATATTTTAACTGCTACAGAATGGGTGGGTATGGACTCAGATTTAAGACCATTCATAGTTCAAAGTATCCAAAGGTTAGGAGACATCCTAGTTGAAGGATGCTACTTTAAATTGCCCTCTTTGACCTTGTTTCCAAGTTCTTTAGGGATTTCTTCTGTAACTTTAGGTCACGATATTTACATTTATTATTTTCTTTGTAGGTGGTGGTTCTGTGTGGGTTGTTTAGCTGTAACAGTGATGGGCAGTGAGCCGCAGATGATGAAGCTCAGAGTTCATTGGCCAAAGATCCAGGAAGTGACATGGTTACACTAGGAATTCTGCTTTGGGTGTGGCTCAGTAACCTGAAGGAAATGGAAACTGAATGGTGAGGAGGATTGCAGGGGAGGTCCTAGGTATTACTCAGAGCAAGATGGTGGTGCTGTGAGGAGTGTTTACACAGTGAGCTCACAGATGGTGGCAGCAGGTTGTTATGGTCCATTTTCCGGTCATTAGAGCTTGTTTTAAAGATGTGGCATCTTTGGGAGGACATACTTGCCCTTCAAGTAGGTACTGTACTTGTTCTTCAAGTAGGTACTGATAATGTAACATACCAGGTTAAAGTTTAGACAGAGTGGCACTTGGGCCATTTCAATTGTGCTTGGGGCGAATTTCGTAGATCAGGCTTTAGGAAGCATTGTAGGTACGTGGGTGCTTTTGGGATATTTCAGGAACTGGGTACGTTGTTGTCTTTGTGGTGTTAGAAGGCCTATGCAAGGCGTGGCTTTGGTTTTGTTTGCAGATGTAGGCCAGGTTTCAAGTCCTTAGTAGCTGTATAGGTATCATACTGGATGAAAAGCTTTAAGAGAAAGGCCAGGGACAAGCAGCAGATTAAGGATGTTAAGCTTTTGGAGTTCTGCAGTTGCATTTTGGCCAATTAGTTTGATAGTTTTGGGTGGGGTTAATACTTTGGGTATAGAACTGTAGTTGCATGGGTGACAAGGTTAAGTGAACTTTCTACATCTTGGCCAGCGGTTGGTGTTTTGGGGCAGTTGGGTAGGTGGAGTGTGAAAATTGAAAGACTCTGGCTATTGGCAAGATTGTTTTTGTTGTGGAGGAGGATTTACTTTGGATACTGTAGTTGCATGGGTGACTAGGCTATTTGAACTTACTGAATCTTGATTGGTGATGTATTAGTCAAGGGTGGGGAGTAGGTTCATAGTTGTGAAGTTTGATAGCCTGTGGTTATTAAGAGGTTTTGGTTGCAGGGGTTGGTGTTGGAAAATGGAGGTGCAGGGGAGTATAGTTCACATGGCATTTTATGTGACAGAGGCATTTTAATCATATAGTAGGTGGTTTGTTGGTCAACAAATGCTAGGCTGGTTATTAAGTTCTGCTGCTTATATTGCATAGTTGGATGTTGGAAAGGAAATGGGGCAATGGAGGAATAGGGTTATGTTAATTTGTATACAATAACACACTATTTTACTGACAGGACTACTGAGGGACAGGGATGCACACATATTTTGGCAAGTGGTAAAGACAAGGTTTTAAGACAGCAGAGCTGTGATATATCCAGATTTGTTTTGTTTTAAGGATAGTATGCTTAACTTGTATCTCTTTTGCAGATGTTGGAGGCACAGAATTTGAGACTGAGATGACAAATGAGCCTGCATTACCCAGTGGCTGAAGGAAATGGGCTGCACATACTGCAGGATGCATCTGTGGATTTGGAGGGTGGAAGCAGTCGGGGCGTAAAGGAAAGGTGGTTTGGAAGATGATGGAGATGACAGAATGTATGCTCTTGTTTCTGACTATATTGGTTGCAGAGGATGTCCTGGTCACTAGAGAGGTATAATGGGGCCACAAAGTGTGGTTAAAAGTGCGCCATGGTTAGTGGCTGGAAGGAAGTGGACTAAAAGGGAATGTATTCTTGGAGTGGATGTTCTGGTGTGGTACAATGGGGTCAGGGGTAATCCTACCTTATTTATTTTCATTATGGTGCTTTTCAGTGTGGGTATGTCAAGGCTTGGGGTTGATGACAGGGATCTAATGTGTTTTACAGTTGATGGGTACACCAAATGATGTCTGGCTTAACCCTTCCCTTTATGGGAGGTGGTTGGTTGAACAATTGTGGGTAAAAGGGAGGGGGAACAGCCTGATCAGGCTGGTTGGCAGAGAAGAGGGACAGGCTTACCCTCTTCACTTCCCCCTCTGGTGTCTGGATGTTCATTTCAAGGATTTGGGGAAAGGAAAATGAGCAGCTGGAGGAAGTTTGCTGAATAGATAAGCAAGTGGAGGTAAGGAGGCTGCTTATTTGGTTGGAAGGTATTTCAATGAAGTGAGATGGGGACGCTGCTTCATAAGTAATTGAAGCGAGTAGAGGTATGGACGCTGCTTACTGGGTCAGGATGAGTAAGGTCATGTTGTCCTGAATTATTTGGTTGGATGGGTAATTCAATAAATGGGATAGGAAGTAAGCCTTGGACGCTGCTTCATAAGTAAAATAAGCGAGCAGAGGTATGGACGCTGCTTACTGGGGCAGGATGAGTAGGTGCACTGTCCTGATTAACATTACAAGGATGTTTATGCTGTGTTTAGAATCAACTATAATATGTCTAGTTGTAATTAATAATTTTGGTGATCATAGCTATGTTATGGAAGTTTTAATAAAGGTCATCAAATATCATTCGGTGTGATGTGTTTATTGAAGGGGACCTGGACAAATGAGGTTTGGCAACAAACCAAGTTGTCCAGGGACATCTTCAAGAGGGGTTAGATGGCCATATTAGTTGGAGTGAAGTGGGTTAGGGAGATGAAAGGGTTAAATGGAGGGAGGGAGGGATGATTGGGAGGAAATGATGTAAGGTTGGGGAGGGGCTTAAGGGGTTTAGACAAGTGTAGCTGGGTAAGTAATCACATTTTGGTGTGAACTTGCTACCTACCCCCCCCCCCTCCCTTTTTTTGTTGATGGTTTGGTGGGGATTGTGGTTATTATATCAGCTGGGGTAGGCTGAGAAGAGGGACAGGCTTGCCCTCTTCTTTTCCCCCTCCGGTGTCTGGATGTTCATTTCAAGGATTTGGGGAAAGGAAAATGAGCAGCTGGAGGAAGTTTGCTGAATAGATAAACAAGTGGAGGTAAGGAGGCTGCTTATTTGGTTGGAAGGTATTTCAATGAAGTGAGATGGGGACACTGCTTCATAAGTAAAGTAAGCAAGTAGAGGTATGGATGCTGCTTACTGGGTCAGGATGAGTAAGGTCATGTCATCCTGAATTATTTGGTTGGATTGGTAATTCAGTAAATGGTATATGAAGTGAGTCTTGGATGCTGCTTCATAAGTAAAGTAAGCTAGCAGAGGTATGGACGCTGCTTACTGGGGCAGGATGAGTAGGTGCACTGTCCTGATTAACATTACAAGGATGTTTATGCAGTGTTTAGAATCAGCTATACTATGTCCAGTTGTAATTAATACATTTTAGTGATCCAAGCTATGTTATGAAGTTTAATAAAGGTTGTCAAATGTCATTCGGCATGATGTGTTTATTGAAGGGGAACTGGACAATTGTAGTTATACATTTTTGTACTATTGTACTGCTGCAGTGTGGTTTATGCATCTCAGTGAGGTTTCAGAGACATGTTTAAATAGCAGAGAGAACACAACGTTTAGTTTTCTGTGGGACACCAGTTTAATTTGCTTACAGATGCATTTCATTACAGTGAATTAACTTCTTACACAGGTTTGGAATACCTCAGGTTTGGTACACAAGAGATTGCCATGGGTGACTTGAGTGCTGCTAATATTCTGTTTTCTTACATGTGGGTGGAATATTAAATGATTCCTACACTGCTTAGAGTGCTTCACTTCTGAGAAAGTAAGAGAATGGAAAATTTATTATATGTAGCTTCACATCATATGAATTTATTCTTCCTAAAGATCAGGAATGAGGTTAATTTGAAGGAGGAGTATCGTTAAGACTAGTTTAACTTAAAATAGTAGTAAACTGTGAATGAAAGACTATGAAATTAAAAGGATCTTTCATATATGCACACATTGAATGCACCGAATAGGTGAACTTGTTTGTTATACATATTGTAATGAAATCTCTTATTGTTCTATTAAGCAAAACCTCATAATTTTATATAAAGTTAGCATGTTCAGTGAAAGTAAAATATTGCATTTAAATCAAATATGCAACCTTTTTAGGCATCTTATGTGATCTAGTTCTGGTGTGATACCTTCAATTGTCTGACTGCTCCCCATTAACTTTATGACATCACAAACTATTCAGCTTGAAAACAGCTGACAAACAAATAATTATTCAAAGTTGCTAGTGATGAAATGGGCTGGGGGGGGGGGTGAAGTGTTCTGACTTTTTTACACCTGTATAGCGGATGTCCCCCAGCCACCATCTTTGACTCATTACCTTTGAAAATTCAGTACTGTGAGGATTGCAGACAGACATCTTTCAATTCTGTATAAGGACATAAGGGTTAACCTACAAATACATACTTGAACAGATGCTGAATATTGCAAACCCATCCTTTTTGTCTGAATCAGAAAGTTCAGATGTTTTTTTTTCCAAAGTATGATCAGTTTCCCCCAAGATGGCTTCATTATGACTGGAAGAAACTATACTGAATATGTTATCCATTTATACATGTTTATCAGTTGAACACAACTCCTATAGTGACCCTGTAAACAGCTGACCATGAATCCTCTATACTCTACAACAAATAACACTGTATATATTCATATTTCCTGGGACACATTGATGGAGATGACCTTCTACAGAACTAGGGAACCAAGAAAATTTTTTCACTGAGTGTCACAAACTCTCACAACACTAACAGATACAGAAGAAACATGCCAACAGATATGGGATAAATCTCTAACTTTTTCAGCCCCTCATATTACTGGAACTCATGAAAGGCTTAGATAACTCTCATCAGGATAGATCATTTCCAGGACTGTTTTTTCTGTGTTCATTTTATGTCCCTGCCTGCTTACCATTGAGTTTTTTTCTATCAGTCACAACCTACTCACTGCCCCATGAGTGGGTCATTCTCAGTAGGTGAGAGTTACCTGGGAATGTTATCATCCAAGCATCCCAAGAAGTGGTTTGCCTTCATGCTGGCATCATGATAATGAAGGCATTTCTACGAGGCCCTAATTCATCCATGTTTGCTAACTTGAGCACCCGTGTTCGTACATGGCCTCCATTATCCTCCTTGTGTGTGAATGTTCTTCCGTCACTTGGTTTCACAGCTACTATCACCAGTTTGGAGGAGCTGAGCCCTCATCCTTGGTTCTATCCTCTTTGGTGCCATGCAAACTTCCACCTGTACAGCAGCTATAAGCCATTGAGAGACACGTTTCTCCCTCTAGCCAGCATTGCCAGACTCCCAGCTATTCCAGTGCATGAGCATATATTCCCAATTGAATTATCTGGGTTGTTGTTAAGGCTTTAACTCTGCGTGCTATAGAGTCAGTTGCTCACTTGTAGGCAGAAAAAAATTTGGAATCATCAACTTTTCCTAAGAGCTACATTACTCACTGTTGAGATATAGTAAGATAAATCTTGAAAGAAAGAAAATACCAGTAATAGCAAACAAGACAAGGGATAGGCAAAATAAATATTTTCCCATAAATTGTACAAACTTTTGCATTCCAGATTTAGTGCAACAGATGGATTGATTTAGTACCCTTATTTCACTATGACTAAAAGTGCAGTGTAGCACTGACATTTAGCTATAAATGTTAAATAGGTTAAGGAGTGTTGCTGCAGTCAGACCCCACAGAATAAATGAGATGCGCCCCCCAATCCAGTTCCTTTCTTTTCTACTAATATTTCCCTTTCCTAAAGTTCTTAGCCTTAATATAAAGGATTATACTCAGGTTGCTGATCATAACCAGGTTGTTATATGATTGAGACACAGAGGTCAAGGTGCTTACCAAGCTAGTGTTTTCCCCAGTTTCAGTGCGATGTATTTGTCTTACTCCTAGTACAGATCTTCTGAAATGAGAATACAGATTTAAAATGTATGCTGCTTTTAAGTAGAAAATAATTGCCCCACTTTTATACTTTCTTACATAAGTCCGTATATTGTTACTATAAGAGTAAATGGATTATTCCCAATAGACTTGCATCTTCAATCTTGACAGTAGAGCAGAATCAGTCAAAAAACAAAATAACATACCAAAAAGATAACAGCCCATAGCAAACACAAGCAAGAGCAAAAGCACATGTATGCACATTCAAATAAAATGCACAGACACATGCACGTACACGCACACTCAACCAAAATACACACACACATGCACACTCAAACAAAATGCACAGACACATGCATATGCATACACGCTCAAAGAAAATACACACACACATGCACATGCACACAAACAAAATGCACAGACACATGGTTATGCACACACGCTCAAACAAAATACACACATACATGCACATGCACACTCAAACAAAATGCACAGACACATGCATATGCACACACGCTCAAACACTTGCACGTGCACGCAGGCTCACACAAAACGCACAGACACTTGCACACACGCACACTCAGAATGCACAGACACATGTGAACACAAGCACACACACACACACACACACACACACACACACACACACACACACACACACACACACACACACACACACACACACACACACACAAAACAGCATGCAAAACTCAATACATTGACATACCCAAGCAACATAAAGCAGGCAAAGATACATTTCACACTCTTCTATTGGGAGGGCAGGCCCCCATACCCTTCTTTGGGGTGCAAGCCTTCTGCAAACCTTCCAAAACGTATATGATTTCTAACACACTCCCACATGCACACAGCTAATGCTGCAGTAGACCTAGCACCTCATATATATATATATATATATATATATATATAAAATAAATAATTACTATATGAGACAAGGCTGAGGTGACCCCCTTGTGCATGGTTTTGATGAGCATAAATGCATACATATATAACCAGTATGCATACTAGTCAATAGTGTTATTTAGAGTAGTTGAACCTAACAAGCTGACTGTTGATAAGAAAGCCAGTTATAAAAAGAAAACACCCTATCAATAAACAAATTCATAAAAGAAAAATACACATTAAAGGTAGGGGCAACACTTCTTTTGCTGGAGGGTTTGGAGAGACAGGTCTTAGAGTAATTTACAAAGTACAACAGAGATGTGGAGAAATTGCAACTCTAACATGTTATGGCATATATACTTACTTACTTACTGAATATGTTTCTCTCTTAATTAAGTGTCCCACTGCAAACCATCATGTGCAAAAAAGAAAACATACTTTCCTATGCTAAGCCATACTTATTGCTAAGCAAAATATTGAAAATTATCCTGTCTGGTTCTAGTACTGGCACCTATTCTACCCGGTCAACTGTCCTTTCTTAGAATGGTTTCTGTTTAATGTTAACCTTTTTGTGCACATCCAGTTTCACACCCAGGTCAGAAAATATGTCACTTTTCTGTGGCTGGCCGGTCTAAGCCTTAGTCTGAAATGTGGAAAAATCGATGAATGTTTGTCTTTTCGGCTTTTCCCGGTTAGGGGTCACCACAGCGGAACTCTGGTCTGCTAATGATTGGCAGTAAATTTTTTTTTTTTTTTATGGTGCCGAGTTGCCAGCTCATGGTTTGCTGAAACTAAGGAAATCCACACTCTGCTGTCTCATTTCTGTTCTGCTTCAGGTAAACCTACAAGAAATCAGTTGGGTTCATTTGTTTGTTTGTTTCTTTATTTATAGTCTGTTAACTGGGATGGTAGGAAGGTACCAGACTCATTTCAGACACTGCCATAAGGAAAAACAATACATATGGAACGACATAGACAGTCATCATTGCAGTTAAGAAAACAATGAAAAACTATATATATATATATATATATATATATATATATATATATATATATATATATACATGTATGTATACAGTAAACTCTCAGTTAAGTGGAACTCAAGCAACCAGAAAAAAAAATCGAAGAACTAGAGTGCAATTTTCATGTGTTGCACTTTCTGCCCCCCCTGCAGAAACATACCTTACATTTTTAGAGTTTGAGAGTTTTAAAAAGGAAGATAGGAATAAATTCCCTCTCTCCCCAACCAAAGAACAAGTCAAACGAAGCAAATAGTATCAGGTACAGTGTTAGTCAGGTCTATTTTTAATAGTAACTCTCAAGCAACCAGAACCTACAGTTATCCATCATCTACCAGTCCACTATTGGTGCCGGTTAACCGAGAGTTTACTGTATATATATATATATATATATATATATATATATATATATATATATGGGTCTACCTGACAACGTCGACAAGCCACAACATCGACAACCAGTTTACCGACACCACATAACCGACAGTCCACAAGATCGACAAGCCACAACATCGACAACCATTTTACCGACAGCACATCAAAACAAATCCCCTGTCCAAAAAGCACACACACAACACAAGCACACCAAAATCCTTACAAACCCACACTAAACCTCACATACACAACTATCTACAACCTTAACTCCAAACCCTAACCCTAAGGTCCGTCACTATCACACACTTACCTAACCCAGCGCCCTAACCCTAACTCACTTAACCGCCCTAACCCAAAGACTATCACTACCGCACACTTACCTAACCGGCCCTAACCCTAACTCACTTAACCCCTAACCCAAAGACTATCACTACCACACTTACCTAACCCTAACCCTAACTAACCTTAACCGCCTAACCCAAAGACTATCACTACCGCACACTTACCTAACCGCCCCTAACCCTAACTCACTTAACCCACCCTATCCCTACAGACCGTCAATATCGCACACTTACCTTACTACTAACGTCCGTCACTACCGCATACTTACACAGCCTTTTCCCATGTCGGTGTTCTCAGCGTCGGTGTTTTCATCCGTCGGTCTTCTCAATTGTCGATCTTCTGGCGTCGGTGTTCTCGTTGTCGGCGTTCTCAGCTGTCGACGTTCTCAGGTGAACCCCATATATATATATATATGTAAATATATATATATATATATATATATATATATATATATATATATATATATATATATATATGGGTCTAGGACTATTCACTGAAAGCACATTTCACTGAAAGTTATATATGGCCTTTTCCCCACTGTAGTGTGACCCTGGGGAGTTAGTATATATAATAAGGGAGGTGTGGGGGGCACTGCCCTCCACATTGGGGGGTGTGGGGGGCATAGCCCCCACATAGTTTGGATATATATTATGTTCAGAAAAGAGTCATTTATTGGAATAGCAAGTATCCATGTATATAGTTCAAGATATTTTAAATAGGTGGGGGGGCTACAGTGCCCCCCACACCCCCTTACTGTATATACTAACTCCAGGGTTGCACTACAGTGGGAAAGGATATATATATATATATATATATATATATATATATATATATATATATATATATATATATATATATATATATATATATAACTTTCAGTGAAATGTGTTTCAGTGAATTGTGTTTTCAATGAATTGAGCTTTCAGTGAATTGTGCACAGTCAAATGTGTTTCAGTGAAATGTGCTTTCAGTTAATAGTCCTAGACCCATGTATATACATACATACATACATACATACACAGTGGATATAAATCCAGTTTCCTTTCTTCAGATACAGTGGATATAAAAAGTGTACACACCCCTGTTAAGATGCCAGGTTTTTGTGATATAAAAAAATGAGACCACAATAAATCATTTCAAAGCTATTCCCACTTTTAATTTGACCTATACCCTGTACAATTCAAGTGAAAAACAAACAAATCTGTTAGGGGAAAAATATAAAAAATAAAAAACATACAATAAGCTGGTTGCATAAGTGTGCACACCCTTAAAGTAATACTTTGTTGAAGCACCTTTTGATTTAATTACAGTATTCAGTCTTCTTGAGCAGGAGTCTATCAGCATGGCACATCTTGACTTGGCAATATTTGCCCACTTTCCATTACAAATGAACTCCAAATCTATCAGATTACGTGGGGCATCTCTTGTGTACAGCCCTCTTCAGGTCACCCCACATATTTTCTATTGGATTTGGAATATTGTATATATATCAAAGCATATATGTGTGTGTGTGTGTGTGTGTGTGTGTGTGTGTGTGTGTGTGTGTGTGTGTGTGTGTGTGTGTGAGCGAGCGCGCGCACGTGTGTGTGTGTGTGTATAAAGAGTATGTGTATGAGGGTAAAGAGCTTCTTCAGTCATCTCTCTTTCTGAACTTATTCCCCTACTTCACTATTATCAAAGACAGGTTTACTAGTGTGAATTTGCTTTCTTTTTTACGGTTTCTTTTTAATTGGGTATACCACCATTCCTATGTTGTTTCTCACACTAAGTACAATGCACAGAAAAATGGCTAAAAGGTGTAGATCATGAACCTAATGCAGCACACAAATGACCTCCTAAAAGTTGAGGCAATCACTCAAAAATATTTAATGATGTTTTCATCTAAAATTACTTTACCCTTAGACAAGAGGGGGATAAAAAATCCTCTTCTGTTTCATTCTTGAAAATGTACCTTTGCATTTAACAAAATGCAGTCCCAGAACTCTGATGAGAGTTACAGTGCCTGTTCCGTATAGTACTAAGCTGCATGTACTCTGTATTCAGATACAACAGTACTCACTAATAAAACTAATCACCCCCTTAACCTCACCATGAAATGAGTATCAGTCCTCACAAAAAACGAAAGAAAAAAAGATGACAATCTTGGAGCCATAACTAAGATAAAACTAGTTAAACTGTAGCATTCTACCTTGATCTCAGAAGCATCTGGCAACCACATATCCTGTGCAGAAAAATAAGAGTTTCCTCACAGATGCCTGCCATGTCTGTCTCTTTTCCTGCTTAGTGGTTCAGCTGTTCTAGGCAACAAGAAGTCCACCCCTTTCTACTGATCTACAAAAGTTCTTTATGTCTTTTCCAGTGCTTCATTTTACTGCTTTTTTGAAAGCAGTACATCTATGGAAAGGCTGTTCCTTGTGTCCACTTTATAACCTGTCTTTCTTTTCATTAGGAAAATCTCTCACACACACACACACACACACACACACACACACACACACACACACACACACACACACACACACACATGCTCCTCTGCCTCCCAAATCTCTCCATCTTCATATTGTATTTGTTGCACACCTTTTATACTGATCTATGATGTCCTGAATATTCTAGACTCTTCTGAAGCATTTTCATCATGCTCCCTCTCTCTTTTCTTCAGTGTCTTTATGTATGGTTTCTGGTACAGATTCTACACCAGTTTTCTTGAACATCTATCTTTGTGTACAGCTGAAGTTCCCAGACTACACACATTACTTCATATCTTGTCTACGTGCTTGCATTGCAACATTCCATGTGTCTGCATATATTAATCAGTCTACAGGCATTACTCTGTGAGTGAAGAGTCATAAAATAGAAATTGTTTCTTCTTCTACAATTGAGCAGCTGAAAATGTGAGGTATATTTCCTTTGAAATAGAACTGTTTTCCAAAAATGAGCAAGACTGAAGAAGAATATAAAGGGTCTTGAAATCACTGATGTATGACACAGCATGAAAACCACAGGGACTGGGGGAGGGTGAGACATACACACATTGATGTACAGTAGCTGACCTTTCATAAGAAGGAAATAACAAATGGCAGTGTGGGAATTCACAGATCGCAGTGATGCCAACAACTCCATCTACTGGCTAAAGACAAGCAGATATTAAGCATAATAACTAGTCCATAGATTAACTTCAAATAAATGTACGTTTCATATTTTTAATTTTGTGTCATGATTAATACGTTTATGGCCTGACAGAGTCCTTGCTATGAGCACACAACATCAGTAACTATGTGTGTGCACCAGCCTTTTAAGAAGAGACCTATTTATGGATGACAATTAATTATAGTAACGATTCATTAAGATGTACTAAAATGTTAAAAATAATCTACTAGCCTCTAAGTTTAGGCTAGTGGTGATATTGCTTCAAAGTATAAAAGGGTGTAATTACATTCTCATTTTATTATGAAAGTTCAGCCATGTGGGAGGTATCAACTTTATCATTTTTGCTGCATTATTATTATATGCAGTTTAGATGAAACACCTGCATACAGAACAGATCAGAATGTATTTACATTGATTTGTTAGTCCATTTCCACGGATGCTGTCTTCAGTATTGTATTATTTGAATGTTATTTTTGACTTCACTGTATGCCTTTGACAACTTGTTTTGTATTGTCGATCTATGTTAACACTGGCCAATTAAAATATGTTTATACGTCCCTCTGTGTCAGTGTTGGTTGTTTCCCAAGCCAGTATATTTAACAACTGGTGCATTATGACATTAGCTCAGTGGTATATCCTGTTGAATTCAGTGAGTGAGTGCATACGTTTTGCTGAGGGCTTGCTTTATATATAGATTGTAATCAGCTCTTGATGACATTTAAGAGACACAGGCAAAAAAAAAATTATCTTGTGCACTTCTCCAATCAACACTTTATTTTAAATTATGAGTTGACCTTCTCTGTTATCTTAACCCTTGAATTTGCAGAGCTTCTTAAAACATTATATTAAACCTTGCAGTATAATGAAAACAAAAACAGTTTTACATACTGTATGTCTCCCTGCAATCTGTAATATACATGCAGAAATAATGTGATCATTTGGTTGTTGTCACAGATTTGAACAGCATATTGCTAAGAGTTGTGCTACATGTCCCTAATATGTGTGCCTGAAACAGTTCACGTGTGTACTGTCTTTACTGATCTGATCAGCATGTATTTGATTCACAGGGATGCATCTGACATTACAGATTAAGGCTCACTGTGA